>NC_132819.1:21850203-21990203 GCF_048594095.1 Paramormyrops kingsleyae | reverse complement strand
ATGTGCGTGGAGTTCCTCAAGGAGCAGGTGGATGCGTCTAACTGTTTGGGTAAAGCCTCTCGCACCCTGGTCTCGTTTGCAATTGATACAGCGTGAAAGTTGTGTATTTTTTATAGAGTTGAAAAGGTTTACGCAGAGGTGGATAGTTCAGGTCCAGGAAGTAAAAATCCAGGTCAAGAATTTGTTTCAGCCAACCAGTTGAGTTACTCTGTGACTGTGACTCTTTATACTGAACTGGTTGGTTGAAACAAAATCTTGACCTGGATTTTTACTTCCTGAACCTGAACTATCCATGTCTGGGTTTAGGTATATAGATTCTTGTGTTCAACCCCCCTTGCTTTGCACTGTAAAAAATACTGTAAACCCCTCCTCTATTGCTGTTTGTATGGTGCACTGTGATGCTGAGGGGGACATTATTTCGTGCCTCTGTATACTTGTATGTGGGTGGTATGACAATAAAGTGCAGTTGACTTGACTAAAGATGCTCTGCGTTTATCTGTAGCCGGAGGTTTGCTATGTAGGTCACAGAGCGGCGGTTATTCCTGCAGGCATCAGCGTTCTCGCCGAGTGCCTGGACTGCCCCGATCTGAAAGTCGCAGCCGACGACTTCATCCACCAGCACTTCACAGAGGTCTACAAGATGGACGAGTTCCTGCAGCTGGACGTGAAGAGGGTCACTCACCTCCTGCATCAGGACACGCTGACCGTCCGTGCCGAGGACCAGGTGAGAGCCGTTCATGCGTTTGTTGGCTGACTGACCCCTTTGTATGGCTGCGTACTTCAGTGGAGCAAGTTGAGTGTGGAACCTCTCTTATAACAGAAGGTTCTTTCCAAGAATGTCTGTGATAGACCCCCTGAATTACAGGTAAATGTCCTTAACCACTGTGCTACCAGCTACTCCACTTAATTTACCAAGAGCAGTATTTCCCAATCCGGTCTTCGGGCACGCACACAGACAGTCCACGTTTTTGCTACAGGGAGCTGGGATGGAGCAAAAACATGGACTGTCTATGGGTCCCCAAGGACCGGGTTGTGGAAACATTGACTTAGACCAGGGTTTCTTCAGTTATGAACACTGAGTCCAAATACAGGCCTTGTTTTCAGTTCTCCCAGGTAGTGAGTTTTACAATTACTGATTTCTGATTGGCCGTAGAGTCTTCACACCTGGCTCACAGGTAAAGGAAGGCTGGAGAATCAGCAGGGCTCGGACCTTGAGGACCATGATTTGAATGTCCCTGACCTAGAGTGTGAAGGTGGAAACACCTTCCATACAACTAATCAGTATGATGAGGGGGAATGAGGTTTTAAAAGCTGTGGTGGGTGAGATTTTCGTACAATGTCAGTCACTGGCTCAACCAAAGGAGAGACGATGAAATAACCAAAAGCGAATGAGCTGACCCAGTCTATGATTGACAGTGATAATGAGCCCACCCACATTTTTGTTTGTTTACATACTAAATGTGCTTTAATGTCGCAATGTGGGCTTGTGCAGATATACGACGCGGCGGTGAGGTGGCTGAAATACGACGAGCCAAACAGGCAGCAGCATATCGTGGACATCCTGTCCAAAGTACGCTTCCCTCTCGTGTCGAAGAACTTCCTCAGCAAGACGGTACAGGCTGAGCCCCTGATCCAGGACAATCCAGAGTGCCTAAAGATGGTCATCGGTAAGTGTTGCAGGATGCTGGGAGATTCCTTATTATATTACTCCCTGTTATTCTGATAGATACATTTAGGCTTTGTGTGAGAACATCATCTATGCTTTGTCATCGTAGCTTAATGATTTTTGGATTGGCCTATTAAAAGGTTCATTAAAATATCATTGACAGAATGGTAGTAGGGCATTTAAGCTTGAGAGTAATCCTAATGGCTGTGTTAATCTGTGCTACCGGACTTTTTTGGAGATCAGGTGGGATGCGCTACCATCTCCTGTCTCCAGAAGATCGAGAAGAGCTTGGGGAGAGCAGCCGGCCTCGCCGCAAGAAGCACGACTATCGCATCGCCCTGTTTGGCGGCTCGCAGCCACAGTCTTGTCGCTACTTCAACCCCAAAGTAAGGAGTGCTGCTTTCCCCAAGCAGATCTGGTCAAGTCCTGAACCAGCAGCGGATCCATAAGAGCTTGGGGTCTGCTAGGTTCTCCTCTCCCTCACATCTAGGTTACTTAGGGAGTTTTCCTAAGATGAGATCTAGGTTCACCCAGAGTTCCAGATATAGATGATCTTTGGCAACAGTAAAGTAACCCGAAGATCCTCAGGCTCTGTGAACCTACACAGAAGAAAGCTGTCTAAACTTGCTCCGAACCTAAAGACATACTCAGTCTGGCATTCTGAATATGCCAAATGAATCCAATATTCAATTGATGACATAATATTTATTTTGTAAAGATCAGCTCTGTTTTTTGCTCAGTGGGTCTGTTGATGGACAGAGTTGGAGTGAGATGCTTGATGCTGATGGACATCTGCATGGGGTTGCAGGAGTACAGTTGGACAGACATCCGGTGCCCCTTCGAGAAGCGGAGAGATGCCGCCTCTGTCTTCTGGGACAACGTGGTCTACATCCTGGGCGGCTCTCAGCTGTTCCCCATTAAGAGGATGGACTGCTACAACGTGGTGAAGGACAGCTGGTACTCCAAGCTGGGCCCCCCCAACCCCCGGGACAGCCTGGCTGCCTGCGCATCCACAGGGAAGATCTATACCTCCGGGGGATCGGAAGTGGGTACGAATCCTGCGCACTCAGGACGAGCCAGACCCTAAAGCACTTTTCCTATTCCAGAGTGTGTAGTTTTTTTTTTTTTGCACCATCAGATGAGGAGCACGCTTTAACACCCTTGAGGTGTGATATACCACAGGATGTGTATTTTCTGACACTCTGGAGTGTAGACTTCACAGCCTTTCTGGTCACATGACTCTCTTCCCCGCACTCGCCCCTCCCCAGGGAACTCCGCCCTAAGCCTCTTTGAGTGCTACGACACACGTACTGAGAGCTGGCAGAATAAGCCAAGCATGCTGATGCCACGTTGCAGCCACGGCATGGTGGAGGCCAATGGGTTGATCTACGTGTGCGGGGGGAGCCTGGGCAACAACGTGTCTGGGAGGGTGCTCAACAACTGCGAGGTGTACGACCCCAGCACGGAGGAGTGAGTCAGCCCTGGCCTTTCGGCATGACGTCGACCTCTCAGTCTTTCGTAGCCACACTGACGTCGTCTGCTCCAACCACGTGGATCTTACTGTGTGACGGCTGTGTTGTTTAAGCTTTAAACTTGGGCAGCTCCATGTTAAGTCCAAACTTTGGTTTGCTGCCTTTTCAGGTGGAGGGATCTCTGTGCCATGAGGGAACCGAGGAAGAACCATGGCCTGGTGTTTGTCAACGACAGAATTTACGCAGTGGGAGGACAGAACGGCATGGGTACGGGACCGATGCTCCTGCTGAGTCTCACTCAATCGAAATGCGTAACCTAAAACAGGGAGCTCTCGATTGCAGTAGATTTCACACCTGAACAAGCTGTCTGTCTCCTGAAGCTTTAAAGGCACTGTGGCCTCCCCCACCGTCGTGGGTCTGATCCCAGCCTGAGCTCTGTGTTTGAGTGTGGGGTTCGAATATGTGTGGGTCTCCTCCCACAGTACCAAGACATGCAAGAATAATCTCTGGTTAATGCAGGCAAGATTGGTTGGTTATTAATGACCAATAAACTGGTCATGAGTAAGAGGGCGTGTCCATCGAGTATTTCCTGGTTGGTTATTAACGACCAATAAACTGGTCATGAGTGAGAGCGTGTCCATTATGTGGCTGTTTTCCCCGTAATGTTGCAGGGGGCCTGGACTCCGTGGAGTACTATGACATCAGCAGTAACGAGTGGCGGCCGGCCTCACCAATGCCGTGGAAGGGCGTGACGGTGAAGTGTGCCGCCGTCGGATCGGTCATCTACGTGCTGGCCGGCTTCCAGGGAGTGGGACGCCTAGCGCACATCCTGGAATATTACACCGAGACGGACAAGTGGGTGGCTTGCAGTAAGGTGCGGGCCTTCCCAGTTACCAGCTGCCTCATCTGTGTGGTGGACATCTGTGGGGCCAACGAGGAGGACACTGGCACCCAGACCCCAGCAGGAGACGTGCCCTCAACTTCCACGGTGTAGCTGGAGGCCTCCCCCCCCCCCCCCCACTTCAGTGTGGTGGAAGGAGTCAGTGTCAGCTTAACTGCCGATTTTGCTATTAGATCCCCTCCCCAACAAAGACATGCCAAAAATGCAAAAACATTTTTGCGTTTTTTTCAATCACAGGTTCCATTATGCACAAATCATTTGCTGTGCTGTTTTGTATGTAGGTGTTTATTTAATAGTTAAATTGGGATTCAGGAAAGTATTCGTACAAGGGGCCCTGTTTAGAGGACCGAGATGAATCCGGTTTCTGTATTTAGGTTATAACAGCTTTGCCCCCAGAATGTCACGGAAGAATATTTTTGGGTTTTGGACACAGGTTGCAAATATTTTTTTTCTGAGTCTCCTCTGAAAGGGCGATTTTCAAAATTTTATTTGACCTGTTTAGTGATTTAGAATTTTTGTACAATGCATTAATATATACAGTATATGCCCTCATTGTGAGAGTCGCAACTGCATCATGTTTCCATTTTACCAACATTGTGCCAAATGCACTTAAAAGAGCTTTGTTAATATTCTTGTTCATTACTTTCTTCGTGAGAATAATTATAAAAAGCCTAAAAATGGACTTAGCAGGTTTTATGCTGAACAGTTTGCTCAGATTTTTGTAAATAAATTTATGTTTGAGACGAAAACTTTGCGTCTTGGTTTTGTCACAGGTTTTTATATCTTATAAGCCTTAGAATCTAAGGTAATTGTTACCAATACCACGTTGTATGTAGGCTATGCATGTATGTTTATATTTCATATTGATTGTTCGATTGTTCAATAAAAATATCATTGAAAATTAGCCACTGCTGGTGGGAAGGGATGAAATTGATTGCTTCAGGTACACTTTTGGTCTCCCTAAAACAATTATGTTCGTTCAAACCAGACAGTTTTTCCTAGCATCAGCATTAGGCAGTGTATAGTTTGCCCTTGTAATAAGTTGCCTATTAGTGAGTATCGAACGTAAATCGTTATGTTTCGCCAGGAGTCCCACATGCATGTTCCCGCCCCGTAAGTAGCAATGCAGTGATTTATGTTTGGTATGGCATTTTAGCCAACAATTTCTGATTTATCAGTTTGTAATCGGTTGCGTCTTCATGGTTAATCGTGAGCTCTTGTCACGGATTTATTAGCGATGGTGCTCGAAGTGTAGTCCCGGCTTTCGTTTACTTCAAGCGTTTTAGATGTTCGCTTTCTATCGGGTTTGCGGTGCATTTTGGCCAGTCACGGCCACCATAAACATCAGATGCTATAATGATGACGTAGTAACATGGCGGCTCGCACCGGGCCTGCCTTAATTTTTTGAAAAGCTGGAAAGTCGAGATTTGTCGTTCTTACATCTTATCACAAAATGACAGTTTGTAATTTTTTTTTACAAGGCCGGTGTCGGTATGGAGAGAGATGCTGGAATGAACACCCACAAAGCGGCGGCGGTGGTTACAACAACAACCGTGGTCAGCAGTCCAGCAGTTACCGAGGCGGAGGTGCACATTTCACCAATCTTCGTTGTTATTACTTGAAAATTGTCAAAATAGTTATATCTACGCTGATAAATCACGTAGATCCTAACATGTCCCTTAACTGGATTATTACCGTAAATATCCGCTAAGACTTGTTTGTTGTTATTACTGCTGTTATGATTCTACAGTTACTGATATAATTACTGTGATTACCGGCGTAAATGTGCATAAATTTGTTTTTCGGTGATTTTCGGATAACGGGAATAATTTTCGTACAATAATGGCGTGTTCCTATATTAAGAGGTGGGGAAGCAGTCAAGCCTTTATATTGTTAATTTATACTGTTACGTGTATGCTGTTGGGAAATAGCAGTTTGTTGCGGCCTTGTTACTATCTGTAATGACAGTGACGGTGGATTTCATGTTTTATTTACCAACCACGTTAATCCAGGTCAGCGTGTACTTGTAGAAATATGACCCAGCGCAAAACGAGGCTTCACATTAGCAATACGATGAAAATGCAGTTAACTGTCATTGTTTTTCTCTTAGGCTATGGAAACAAAGTGTGGGTGAACCCTTCACAAAGGTCTGGACGAGACTATGTTGCACCTCCCTCCTTTGCCAGGGGGGGTAATGACTGGGGGAGAGGAGGTGGTGGCGGCGGTGGTGGAGGAGAGCGGGACATAAAGGCCTCCGGTTTTAGCTTCACTGCTCATAACCGCTTCACTGCCCTGGACACCCAACAGACCTTTGATCACAGTGGTCAAGATGAGAACGATAAACTCTTGTAAGTTCATTTCTGTTACCTACGACACATTTTTCCTCCCTCCCATAAAATATCAGCGGATAGCAACTTTATTGAATAATAAGAAATTATTAGGTTATAAGATTAAATTGAATTTCCATGATCTCTATCCAATGAGGCCTACATGCAATTTAAGTTCTCTTAAACCCAGTGCTTTCATTCTATTATATATGTGCAGTATTTAATTATGCAGAGGCCTTTTCAGGATTACTATAATTGAAGTTCTGTATGTTTTGTGTTCAAAGGGAGACTATCAAGAAGGATATGGAAAGCTGGGAAAGCTCTGGGCAGTGGCCACTTTCCTGTTATTCAGCTCAAAAAGCTTCCATCTCTGGTATCTGCTAAAAGCATGATCAGTCTAATCACTGGCAAAATGTCATTTGTGTCTGTTTATTTGTTATTTATAAAATTGGTTTGTTGTGCATGTTTTTCATAAGTACAAGGACAAAAGTAGTAGTCATAGCGTAGGACGATTGACAGAGTGATTTGAATGTTATTTTTTCCCCCCCCTCCAGGTTTTTCGGAGTTGTCTCCAGATGAGTTAAGGCTGGAATATTACAAATGCAGAGAATCAGGAAGCCTGCAGACCTATGTAAGAGCCACTGTTTCACCTATAAATTTAAAACGCTTGGGTTTGCTCCATGCTGCATGACATCACAGCGTCTTTCCAGAACCACACATGGAGGTCTACAAAACTTATCCTCACTGAGGTCACATGAAACCAGACATGCGGTTTCATGGTGTTTAAGATGTATGCTGACTACTTAACGAATGGTCCATGGATAATTCTGCAGGTGGATATGCAGTAAATACTAAACACAGTTGAAAAGTACTTCTGTGTGTTGTCTACATGCCTGAGTAATAATGGTGTTCTCACTATGTACCATTTTTGTCTGTCATAATAATGTTCGGCACATTTATTGACACACTCATGCCAGTTTTATTCCGCTCGCATGCAGTGACCTATAGGAAGCTCTACGGTCTGACCGTTTGTCAGAATGAGTGTGTCATGCGGGTGCATTTCAGGCCGCCTCCGTGCAACAGCTGTTCAGCCAGTGGAGTAACAGAGTGCAGGAACTAAAGATCTTGAATTCAGACTCACGTGCCCAGCTGGTAAGTCCTATGTATGGATCGGCATTCAGTACTAGAACAATTGGATGAGTAGATGTACAGTACTGTACAAAAGTCTTAAGCAGTCAAAGGAATTGTTTAAAATGATCTATCTGGGTAGTAAATATACATCTTTGCCCAGAACAAAAAACACAGTTTAATATCAGAATAATTGCATATTAAGAAAAACACAAAAAAACTAACAAAAAAATCTTCTGTTCTTTAAAAAATTGTTGTTCTCTCGTTGGCTGGCTAGATGAACACCGTTTCAGTTCCCAAACCTCTCTTCAGGGGCACCCCAGCCATTCTCTGTGTTTGTTAAATTTGATCACAAGTTCACTTAATTGATTTAAATAGCTTAAAAAGTCAGTGAGGTACTGATTAGCCTTATGAGGTGTGCTAGTGGTTGAGTAAAGAAAAAAAAAAGTGTATTGGACAGTTGCTGTAAATACTGGGGTGACTAGGAGAGGTTTTGAAATGGCGAAGCTGACATGTTTCGGCAGACATGACATCAAAGTTTTAAACAACATGAAGATTATTTAAATATTTATTATGACTGCTTAAGACTTTTGCACAGTACTGTACATTATGGTCTGAAATCCAGTTTTTAACATTGGTCAGATGAAGCTTCTGGGAAATACTCTGCTCTGCCATGACCCTGAATAGCACAGGTATAGAGGATGGATGGTGTGGAAGTGGGTTTGAAGCAGCTAAAAGGAAAGTGTTTATAAGATCATGGGTTCTTATGTACTCACATTTTTAAATAGATATCAGAATTAAACAACCCAGATCCTCAGCCATCATCAGTGAGTTTTGCTTCTACAGCACCAACCTTCACAAAAGCAGGTAAGGCTTGCATCTCTCTGTTTTGTTTGGAATGATTTAATGCAGAGGTTGAACAGGATTCTGGGCGTGTCATCTCTGTATGCGTGTACTGACAGGAATGAGCAGATGCTGATACGTTTCTGCATTATTTTCCCAGCAGGCTTTGGAGCTGTCAGTTCAGACATCAACAGCTTCAGTTTCAAAGCTTCCAGCAGCGGCTTCGGGTCTGCAGACACGCAGAGAAGCCCATCAGGCTTCGGGGCCACAAGTCTGGCACCGACCGGGTTCGGGTTTTCGGACAGCGGCCCGTCCACCGCCCCCTCTGCTTCCTCCTTCTCCTTCGCCGCTCCCGTTCTGACTGACAAGGAGAAGCCCACCGGTATTGGCGGAGCTGTTAATGTCTCTGAGTTCTCCTTCTCGCTGCCCTCGGTCGGGAACGTGTTTGTCTCCAAGGGGGACAGCTCCTTCGCACAGCCCAGTGGCACGATCGGTGCGAAGGGGCCAGCGCCGACAGTAGGTGGCGCTGTGAGCATGACGGGGAAACTCTACACGCCGCAGAGTGAGCTTACGGCGGAGGAGCTGAAGGAGTTTGCAGGGAAAAGGTTCACATTGGGGGAGATCCCTCTCAGACCCCCACCTGCAGACATGCTGGTTGTGTGATGCATGGACTCCATAAAGAAGGCTTTGTTTTGTGTATCTATTTTGTATTGTAATACATTTTAAGAATAAATTACCTAAACATTAAGTGTTGATGTTTCTCTGAAATCATGCACATCATACACACCAGTAAGGATTAAGAAATAAGGTAATTAAAAGTGATCAGCAAGTAGGAAGTAGTTACGTTTAACACAAATTAAGTAAAACAATTGAAACTCAAAACAGATGGTTAAGGATGGCATTCTTGTTTCATCTCTAAGACTAAGCTAGTTAATGTTGTGTGGTAAAGTTAGGTCTTACCAGCCATTCTTAGCCTTCTACTTGGGATCATTAGAGAACATCCTCACCATGGGAATCTCTGCCCTGGACCACAAAGCTCTGCAGAGGGTGGAATGTTCAGCTTATTGTAAGATATTTACCTCTGAAGATACAGGAGCAGAGCTGCCAAAATCTGCAGGGACACGTCCCACTCATGCAGTGACATTTTCACCAGGCTGAGGTCAGGTAAGCGCTTCCTGTGTCCCAGTGAGAGCTGAGAGGCTCAACTTCTACCCTCAAGCCATCAGACTGCTTAATTCCTGGCTGACACCTGAATTCACATCCCCTCCTGCAGCTTGTACTTTATACGAGCTGTCCTGCATATCTCAGGACCATTTATTGTACAGTATAACTTTTGTTTTTTATTTTTGCTTTCAGTATAGCCATTTTCCATATAACTTTCATTTTTTATGTCCATTCATTAGCATGTCGTTACTTTCTGCTGTCTTTATATGGTGGAGTTGGCCACCTTGCCTTTCAACTGCAGGTTATAGTCTGACTATATCTTGAATGTGACATATAAAACCCTTGAACCCTTGATGCGTTCTAGCCATTACATGCCTTTTTTGGACTCTTCATAACATAAGTGAATTCGGGTGTTGGAAAAGCCGTAATTTTGGCGCACGTAGTTGTGTGTTTCTCACATCATGAATCAGAGGAATACCGGCGTGAACGCTGTTGATCTTATGATCATCGCCCCTTCGTTGTTTTATTGGCTCGTATGAGTTGATTGACAGCCGGTATTTCCCGCGATGCAAAGTTTCCCTCGCCGTTTTTGCAACCCGCCTACCAGCTGAATAGTGGATTTTGATTGGTAGGTGTATACGCCCTTTCATTGGTAGAAATGTGGAGCGGTTTGCCGGTCCTTCACTGAAATACACGTTTTAGTGAACTGGCGGAACGTGCAGGATGTCATCCTACAAATCTGTTAAATTAACTTAACACAAACATGGCAAACAGTGATGTGACCCGGGTCCTTCGCTTAATTCGCTCCGTTTATCCGATCGTGCGGACGGCCCAGGAGTTCTCGGACACTATAGTGTTCAAGGAGGGAAGGAAGGTGTTGCTGGTGGAGCCGTCGGACAGCGCGCGCTACACGTTATTTATCGAGGGACTGCTGATCTGCTCGGACAGGGTTTTGCAGCAAGTCCCCAGCTGCACCCAGGTCAGTTTACCCAGGATTAAAGTGGATGCAGAGGGAGAGAATTTCCAAGCAACGAATCTGCTAAATAATTAATATAACACATACGTAATGCAACAATTCTATTTATTAAGTATTCAAACTAAAAGTTGGAAAACATATGCATGCTCTTATGATGTATATATGTAAAAAATATACCATTGAAGAGTATAAATACGAATAGCAATATTACATGGATGATTTATTTTGTTATATTACTAATGGATGATGCGACGTGAACGATGTATATGATTTAGGGTGACGCTCACTTGCATGGAATATAAAATAAAATTACGTGCTACTACCTCTTCGTTTTGCAATGGCTGTTATACCCGTATTCTCATATCTCTCGCACGTATCCTGTCCCATTCAGCCGTCGTCTCTCAATCCCGTTGTGCAGGTCATTACGCTGGCAGAGCTGCTGGCTTTAGTGCTGAATACCCTGAAGAGGAGGAGGAGGAAGAACGTCTTGTCTCAAGGCTATTCCCTCTATGAGGGCAAGCAGATGGACGCTGACGTGCTGAAGTTCCATGGCAACATCTCCTTGAGCGCCGCCTATGTCTACCATAGCGACTTCTGGAAGAAGCTGCACAGTAGGCTGGGCACAGACTTGACCAGATACGTGCTGGAGAGCTGTACTGTCTTCACCACAGTGCCCCCTAGCTGCCTGTTACAGGTGTGCGGCCCTCCTTTTTATGACTGCGTCCCTGCTGGGCCAGGCTCTGCATTTCAGCTCAGCAGGTTTAGATCCGCTCATGGAGCCGCAAAGCCGAGACTGGGGCAGGCGGCAGGGGACCAGAGGATGAGGGAGAGGAGGAGGAGTAGGAGGAGGGCGAGGAAGCGAAGGCGCAGCAGAGGGGAGGAAGCTGGAGAAGGGGAGGCCCAGGAGGACAAGGAGCCGCTCTCCAAGCGGGTGAGGTTGGAAGTCACGGGATTTAAACCCACAGCCACCAGGGGGCCGAGATTGCCTACCACCTTCCAGGGGGACGGTCCTTCTGGGAGAAAATTACCGCTGCTGAGGCCCACCGACTGCTTCTTCCGCGCGCTGGGGCTGCTGTACGGAGGGCGTGGCCTGGGGAACTTCCTGCTGAACAGGAAGTTGAGGGTGGGGGCTGCGGTGCCTCGGCGCCTCCAGGGGCGGGACTTGGTGCGGCTGGTGTTCTTTGAAGGCCCAGTGTTTGGGAGCAGCACCGAGAGGAAGCCCCGGAGGCTGCCGGTGCGGTTCCACGGCATGGTGGGCCTCTTCGCCGCGCTCCTCCGTCGACACCGCGGCTGTCCCTACATCCAGCTCTTGCGACGGACGTGTCCGGTGGGAGACACCGATGCTGATGTCACCGTCCTCCTGACCCGCCACAGCACTCCCCGTCAGGTTTACCTCTTCGTCCGGGAGTGCCTCCATCGGGTCGTCCCCGAGGAGTTCTGGGGATCTGCCCACAACCGGGTCCACTTCCTGCTGCGTGTGAAGCGTTTCCTGTCCATGGGGAAGTTCGACCGGCTGTCTCTCTCTCAGCTCCTGTGGAAGATGAGGGTGAATGACTGTGATTGGCCCAAGCTCAGCAAGACCGGTAAGGCGCCTCCCACTCAACCCCACCTATCCACCGTGAGTGTGTCCTACAGCTCCTCATCCCTCCTCCTTTCCCCATTTCAGGTCGCTGCCCTGCCAGCGAGCACCGATACCGGGAGCACCTCCTGAGCCGGTTCCTGGCCTGGCTGCTGGACCGCTTCGTGATGGGCCTGGTGCGGGCCCTGTTCTACGTCACTGAGAGTGCCGGCCAGAAGAATGCCCTGCGCTTCTATCGGGAGCATGTTTGGGTGAAACTCCAGGATCTGGCGTTTGGGTAGGTCTCTCTGCCTCAGAGGCGGCCCCTGCAACTGCAGGCCTCACCCGTGTCGCCGTTCCATCTTCATACCTCAATTTCCTTCATCCTATTCAGAAATTAGTGCTTTTTCATGTCGAAAACATGGAATGTGTCCGAGAGGCGGCGTACTGTTTAAGGACCAGGAGCCAGTTGCACAAAACACCTTAAGTATGACAATTAAGTGAAATTGTGCAGTTTCCATGGAGACTGTGTTTGTTTGCCCTCACGCCTGCTCCTGATACCTGTTATCGCCTCCAGTGTTAAATTTCATTGACAGAAATGTTGAGGAGAATATAGCCTGATGAAGGTTTTTTACGTGACCATAATTAAAACAAGAATGTGATTTAAGTTTTTATACCTTACTTTGGTTGTTAAGATGTTTTGTGCAACCATTAAGGGACCTTTAAGGGATTCCTTAAGTGTAAGACCAAGATAAGGGGAAAAACTTAAATACTTAAATAAAGATTTTAACGAAACCTTAAGGAGAAGACTTAAGGGTGTTTTGTGCAACCGACTTTATTTTAAGGAGATCTTAACTCATGCAACCGGCCTCAGAAACTTAGAATCCCTTCTTTAATGCTGTAGAACAGTGTTTCCCATTCCAGTCCTCAGTGACCCACAGTTACACCAAACTTTTGCTTCCTCTTAGCCCCTGGTAGGTCCATGTTTTTGCTCCCTCTGAGCTCTTTGCCAGACGATACACATTTTCGCTCCCGCCCAGCTCTTTAGCAGCTTGGGAAACACTGCTGTAGAACAATGTACAGTAGTTAACCCAGACTGCTGCAGAAAGACAAAACTGGTAAGTAGATGAATGCAAAACAAGCTATGATGGGTTGAAAATTATGCTGGTTTCAGCTTTTCTGTCAGCCCCGGGGTACGAATGTTGGCCGTCTCCGTCCGTTAGGAAGCACATCCTGAGGAGTCAGTGGGAACTCCTGCCCCAGCAGCGTCTCCCTAAAGCTACGGTGGTGTCCCGCCTGCGCTTCATTCCCAAGCCTGGGGGCATGAGACCCATTGCCAGGATGGCGAAGGCAGACAGCCGGACGTGGGTACGAGTCTCCAAGTTGCCCACTTGTACTGGTAGCTTTTGAATGTTTCCTGTAACCTTAGGATGGGTCAGTACTGTGGCTCCCAGCTTTGTGCTGCCTAACCCTAACCCTAACCACTGTCTGTTCCATTCTGCACCTTACTGTTGTCATGTCTCAGCCCTGCCTAATGGCCACGTTCTGCCTGATGTCATCTGTACTTCTGAATTCGAATTTCAGGGAGATTTTAATTCCAACTCCAGTTCCACTTCCTGAATTGGATTGGAATTGATGAATGCATTCCGGAATGGCCACAACCCTGCTTCTGTGAAACCAACCACTTTATTGACGCTAAAATGCACAGTCAACCTCTTTGCTTTAACCTTTAACCTACATGCAGCTTGGTCACTGGTATAAATCTTTTTTATTTACTGTATGGGTTTCAGACGAGTGATGTTTTATGGTCTCTGTCTCGAAGCTCTTTCAGTCTCGAATCAAGGACTTGCATGACTTCCTGCGGTTTTGCGTCCAGAAAAGACCGACACTCCTTGGCTCCACGGTGTTTGGCGTTCGCGACATCCACCAGACATTGGGCCCGTTCACGGCCCTCCATAAGGAGAAGCCCCGCCCCCTCTATTTCGTGAAGGTGATATTACGGAATTGAATGGCATTAATGTGAGCCAATGGCGATGCATATGAAAGATGCATTTGGAAACTTGTGCGTCTGTTAATGCGTGCCCTGACTAGGTGGACGTTAGCGGTGCCTATGACAGCCTGCCCCACGACAAGCTGCTGCAGGTCGTCACGGAGGTGCTCTTCCCCATATGGAACGAAGCCTTTGTCATTCGCTGGTGGGCCCAGGTGTGGTCCGAGGCCAACGACAGCATGAAGAGGGCATTCCGAAGACGGGTGAGCTGTTGGTATGGTTTTATTAACGGGGTGGAAATTTTAAATTTGTGTGTAGATTAATGCATTTGGTGGTTGTTAAATGTTGGGATCTTTGTGGGTTTTGGAGTAGTGAGTTACACTGCTGCTTAGGACTCTATTCCTGTGATCGGAAGTTTGCTGGTTCAAATCCCCTGGCTGACAGAGTGATGTCATCATTGGGCTCTTGAGCAATGCTCTTAACCTCAATTCGCTGCAGGAACGCCAGCTGACAATGCTCTGTGAGCCTCACTTGTACTTAGGATAAAGGCATCTTCTAAATAAAAGATAAATGCATCTCTGTGGTAGGTAGAGAAATGGGGCGAGACGGACACCACGGTGAGGGGCTTCATGATGACGATTCAGCAGAATAGCAAGATTCACGACTCCATTCTTATAGAGCAGGTGAGAGGAAACATGGAGCCAAACGGGCTTCCCCATTCTATTGGAACATCCATCCATCCATCCATCTGTCCATCATCAAGCACTAATACTGTACTTTTCTGTGAGCCTGGGGTCTCTCCCAGATGACACATAGCTTGTGGCTAGCAACACCTTGGTTAATTAAAGTTTTTTCGTACTTTCAGTGCCCACTTAATATCTCCCAAATTAATTGAACACGCAGACAGAATCCATTCTTGTTTGAAGGGTTTAAAGGTTTAATGTTAAGCTCACCGACTGTGGCGCATAAATGAAGCAGCTTAGTTCTGATGCTGGATAATTTTAATAATGCTAGAAGTTTCTAGAAATATATTATTGAAAGGTACAGAAGTTCTTACAGTTTAAATGTATTTTTTCCCAGCGATACTCACTCGACACATATGGTAAAGACGTCTTTGAATTCTTCAAGCAGATGTTGGCTAACTACGTCATTCAGTTTGGAAAGAAGTAAGTCCATTTTCTCAAATGTCACCTTCCTGGGTGCTGGAGGTGGCGGTTCTCGTGCGTCTCCACATTCATCGCTTTTAACGTTTCTAGAATGTTCCGGCAGTGCCGCGGGATTCCACAGGGCTCTGTGGTGTCTGCCTTGCTCTGCTGCCTCTGTTACGGACACATGGAGAACTCCCTGTTTCGAGACATTACAGATGGAGGAGGGTATGGCTTTGCTGCATGTCATGTGACCTTGCCTGTTTGTTCCTACCAAATCTTAGGGTACATCTGAAATGTCATACTTTACTGTGTAGTAGTGAGTGGAATGTAGGAATCCTCAGTATGGATGAGGCAGTAAGCGAACGATACCTGGATGATGTAACTACATTCTGTGAAATTCCTAAGTAAACGATGGCGGCTGTGCTGTCCCACAAGGCCACTGGAGCGGCATCCAGAGACAAAGATTGTTTCTTGCTCAGAAATTTGTGTCAAGATGGTGGAGGAAGTGCCGTTTCTGTACAAACAGTACCGTTGCATAAGTTGACCTGAATATGAATATTTTTTCATTGATGGTTTTTAACAGTTTTTGAATCTAGTGTGTGTCATTAGTAAACATCCGGGTGAGGTAATATGAAAGATGGCGACCGCGGTACGTCCTTATGCATACATACTGCTCTCCTGTATATTGTGCATATAGTATGTACTACATTAACGGTCAAATATTAGACTTCAGGAATTTCAGTATGTACTGCCGTCAGTGGGCAATTTTTAACGCATCCTTAAAGTCTTAGTGTTGGTTCTTCGCAGAAATAAGCACACTAAGCAGTCAAATCATCACCCTGCAGAACTAACTTTGGCCAACAGGTAGCACTGTGGCAACTCATAGAATTTAAAAGTATGCTTCTTACACTAGAAACTCTTGAGGTTACGCCTACTAGGGATGCCTTCTTTACAAAGATGATTTCATGTCTTATTGTTTAGGCTGCAGTTTCTGTTTATGTGCGTTTTGCTGAGGTTTGCAAAGACTTTTGGCCTTTAGTACATGCAGGTTCTGTCAAAAGCTGTGTGGTTGGTTCTCCTCTTTGTGCGGGTTCAGGGCGGACTGCCCAGGTGCTGGCCAAGGCTTAAGGTACGTGTGTTTGGTCTTCACGCTGCTAGGTGTTTGCTGAGGCTGGTCGACGACTTCCTGCTCATCACACCTGAGTTTGACAAGGCCCAGATGTTCCTCAAGTGGGTCCATGACCTTCAGGGGTTATTTGGCATGAAACTATGCAGCCATTTTGGTGATAAATGGTGCAATATCATTCCGACACCTCTGGCGTAACAGATCCCTGCTGGCGGGCGTTCCGGAGTACGGGTGCTTTGCGAATCCCACGAAGGTCGCTGTGAACTTCCCTGTGGATGACATGGAGGGCATTCCCAGTGTCCGCCAGCTGCCCTTCCAGTGCTTGTTTCCATGGTGCGGGCTTCTTCTGGACACTGATAACTTGGATGTCTATAATGACTACTCCAGGTGAGGATGCGGGTTGGACATGACAAGCACCACTGGTAGCTCCTCAGGATGGGTTCAGGGCACAAAGCAATTGGGCCACAGACACCTAAAGTGGTGCTTTTTAAACCCCTAGGTCCCTATTATTCAACTCACGGTCCTCGAGGCCCGAGCACTGCTGGTTTTCCAGCCTTCCTTTACCTGTCAGTCAGGTGTGAAGCCTCTGACCAATCAGAATCAGTAATTATTAAACTAACTACCTGGGAGAACTGAACACAAGGCCTGGATTTGGAATCGAGGTCCAGATTTGAAGAACCCAGCCCTAGGTGAATACACTGAATATAGGGCTGCACGAAATCACCTCTCCATGTGCTCGTGATTATATGGTGCGATAATCACCAGGGCTTTAGATGACAGGCGAAAGGGACACCAGCTTTTCGATACTTTATGGGCATTTATTTATGCCCACAATTTGGTAAACAGATTAGCAGTATGCCTAAAACATTAATGAGATGCGTATTGTGATGCCCATAAGTTAGTAATCTGTATAAATTCTGCGTTTCCTTATGTGCATTACATTAGATTAGCGGAGCACGCCACATACAACTGCACGGTATGCACCGAAGTAGCGGTGAATTGCAGTTTATTCATATAGTACCGAAAAGCTGGTGTCCAATCAGATGTTTCGTTCGTCATCTGAAGCCCTGGTGATTATCGTGCATGCACCATGTAATCACCAGTACATCGCGATGTGTTATTGTGCAGCCTTGCAACCCTAATAAAAAATATAATTATTTCAAAGTGGATGTTTGCTAAGATAAACGTTTATTAGCATGAAGATTGTCATTCCCCTTGAAGCTGTGCTTTAGAGTAACTTGCTCTGAGTGAAACACTACAGATGTTCCGATTTCACAGGTGTTCCGACTATAGAAAAATGGCCTCCTTTTTATCACTGATGCCCAGAAATGTCACTTTAAGAAATACAAATAACTGAATGAAAATAGATTTTTTAAACCACTGAAATTTTATACTATTTTGAATGCTGGCAAAGTTCCCAACCCGTGTTAGTTATGCATATTATCTGTTAATAATTTATCTGTGTTGTAATGTGTGACACATTTTTTCCACATATTCTGGTTTAGCCCTAGTGAAATAGCTGCAATAAACCATCTGTTGTAGTTTAGTCCTCGTGGAATAGCTATGATAAAGTTTTGTTGCTACGTTTTATTGCCATCCTGCATCACAAGAAGATGCTGTCGTGACGAGTTCGTGGTTAAAGGCGCCATGCGAAGGGTTTTATGGGGAAGACGTTATGATGCGTTTAAATGTTAAAGGCCCAAAGCCACTTGATCTCATAAAACCTTTCGTTTGCTATGTTCTTGATAGAACCAGCTGTTCCCATGCTACAATGATGTGTGCTAATGATCTGTCCTGGTGGCTTAGTCCCATGGCTGATAATCCAAGTCAGGACTCGTATGTGTCTGTAGACTCTAACTGTGGACCCCCCACCCCCTCCCCCTCCCCCGCATCCACCCTGTCAGTTATGCCGGCCTGTCCTTGCGGAGCAGCCTGACCCTCGGCTCCTCGCCCTTCCCCGGACAGCACATGAAGAGAAAGCTCCTGTCCATCTTGAAGCTCAAGTGCCTCCCCATGTTCCTGGACCTGAAGGTGAGAACCTGGCCTTTGTCACCTCAGGGACGTTTGGACCTGATCAGTCATCTCCGTCAGCCGACACGTTTCTCGTTTAACCAGTTTATAAAGTTTGATATGTTACTAGAGCAGTTAAGTACCTTGCTTAAGGGTACGTTAGTAGAGCTTTTCATAATATTTTAATTATTTTACATTTGAACCAGGGGGCAGTGTTTACCTAAGTGGGTTCGCGATCTGTGCTTTTGTCCTTAAGGTTGTAGGTTCAAGTCCCATACCTGTAAGGCTCCTAAGCCCAGCTTCTCTATCTGACCCTGATCCCTGACTCAAAGCTTTCTGTTCTTGTACATTGTCTTGTACAAAAGCATTTGCTAAATGTATGAATGTATTGCATCTTCTGGTCATGAATCTCTGCTCCTAGGATCACCTGTTTGCCGGTGTTTTCTAGTCTCTTGTGGCCTCAGTGGTAATGATGTGAACATTGTTTTGTCTTCACGCAGATGAACTCTCTGCAGGCCGTCTACCTGAACATCTACAAGATCCTGCTGCTTCAGGCACATAGGTACTGCACCCAAACCTGAACCTGCCGTGTAGAATAATCTTTAAATCATCCATCTTATTTTGCAGGGATTGTAGAACGAGACTCATCGACCAAACATCTGTTGAGTCTTATAAGGAAGAGGTGGAATTATCTCTTTAAAAAGACAAATCCCAACCCTTGTTACATGTAGTCATCATATATGCGGTAATAAATGGACTTCAGTCTCTCGTACTTAGAATGCAGCTCGAATTCCTAACATCATTCAAATGGAGGTTGATGTTTAACATGTCTATTATTGCACAGGCCGGACCTTAGAGGTTAATCATTCTGATAGCAGTGGGATGTGCTCAGCTGGTGCAGATCCATAAGTGTAACCACCCCCTTCCCGTTACCCATCATTCAGCCTGGCTGCCACACAAACATTGCTGTCAAAGGCCCTCATGAAATTTAGAAACGCGGTCCTGTTTTTCACACTTAAAGATAAGAGCCCAAGGTTATTACTGAATACACATAGTGTGGCTTTTAGACTGTAGGGATGGGGAATTCCTGTCTTTGAGGGCAACTGGGTTTGCTGGTTAACTGCTTAGTCCATTAATTTGATAGGAAGTCACTTTGCATGGTGTTTCACGGGTAAATAACCTATTTCAACTGACAGGTTGGATGCAGCATGTCACCTTACTCACTCAGTATCTGCATCGGAGGCTGGTGGACCCAGCAGTGCTACTCGCCTTGCTCCGTGGGCATCACCATCTGTGACCTCCTCTGCCCTTGGAAGTTGTTCTCCTTTGTTGCAGATTCCATGCCTGCGTGCAGAACTTGCCCTTCGGCCAGAAGGTCAAGAACAACCCACGTTTCTTCGAAGTCATGATCTGGAACATGGCGAAGCTCTGCAACCTGCTGATCAGGAAAAATAACCAGGGCAAGTCCTCCCTCCACCGCTGGTACTTTATATAGGCCTGTACCAGTAGCGTGGTTTCATAACGTGGTGCATCTCCACCTCTCTCAGGAGACCATCTGGGCTTCAGGAACATGGGAGGCTGCCTGCAGTTTGAGGCTGTGGAGCTGATGTTCTGCATCTCCTTCCTCACCATCCTCTCGCGTCACAGAAGCCTCTACAAGTGCCTTCTTCCACGGCTGCGGACACGTATGTACTGGTGTCCATTCTCTCGGTTCCGATACTGCTGCTCCACCGGGGAATGATTGACAGCACTCAGTAAGCCCCGCCCTCTTCAAAAGCCTTATTGGTACAGGGATCAGTTCATGAGAATGTGTCTGGTCACCTACCCCTTTTGCTCTGCATATACTGATGAGAGACACACTTGGGGTACAAGCACAGAGTCACCAATTCAGCATTTTTCAGGGGGATAAGGACCTTACTTAAGAACCTAATGGTGATGTGACCGAGCACGGGATTCAAACTGAAAACCTTCCGATCACAGACATAGACGCCTAACCCACTGGGCCACACACCACATCCCATCTCCAGTTATTGTTGTATCCAGATCTTGACAGGTGAACAATTTCTATGACTCATCACCCCAGTTACCTTGTTAATTGTGTTTTTTTTTTTTTACATCATTTTCCTGGCACTGTTTTGTTGGACCAGCAGTTTCCTGATTGCTCAGTTACAAATGACCTACAAATGACCTTTGTGTAGTTATACCTGCAATGCTCTGGTTCCCTGTCACCTTTCCTGATTTTTCTCCATATCCTACCAGGTAAGAGGCAGCTGGAACGGAAGCTGGGAGCAGTGCGACTGGCCGTCGTCCAGCGAGCGTCGACGCCTGAAATCCCCGAGGACTTCCGGTGCATCTATGTCTAAAAGTCTGTTGATTTTCGTGAGGCCTGAATGATGTCCAGATGTTTTAACTGTTCTGTATGATATCCTGTACGTATTCTCGTGAAAATGTTTCATAAATCCTCAAATAAACTCTTTATTAAACAGCAAAATCCATCTCAAGTTTGGAAACCATGTAAAATGAGAAAGCAAACTCTGAATTGATGTTCGCATCGCAAACAATGATTATTGCTCCCCCCCCCCCCCCCGGTTCTGCTGGGTGTGATTAATAGTGTTTCCTAAATTGCATTAGTGAGCCCTTTCACTCTACACGGTCCATTTGCCTCTTCAGTACAGTCTACAGTTGGCAGCGGGCGTCATTCAATTGGACCGGTTGCCAGGAGACGCTGGTGTCCACAGCAGTACTCAAAGTGCCGGTCATGTGGTGATTAACCTTCCTGGCTGCCGTTTCACTGTAAGGCTTCACCCGTGGAAGATTATTACGTTTATGAGATCAAATTCTATGCTTGTAAATTCTGTTTTTGTTTTGTTTTTACACAAATGCTCTCAGCTCAGACTGTTTTGCAGTCAGTTGACATTTTATTATGGATTCTGGATGGACGGATAGATACCTTTTATTGTAAATGTATTTCATTTTCACTTGGCAGTCGCTCTGCTTTGTGTTTAACATTCATTCTGTAATGTGCTCACATATTTATACCATAACTGAATCCAGACGTAATGCCCATATTTAGCTGGAAACAAGTACAGATAAGCCTTATAAATAAAACAGCTTGTCTATATTATATTAAGAGAAATGGCTCAGATTTGTCTGAAATCCTTTTGGGTTTCTTTCAAACCCTTTGGATAAATTCCATACTCCAGGATTATTTTACATTTTCTGTTGAGCGTTGATTTGATAAATACATGAAACAAGAACGGTGTCTGTCTGGTTGCCGTTCTCGTACGGATTTATATATGGCGTGCTGTTACCCCTGCAACGACGCATGAAAAACTTGTAGACCGTAACGATGGGGATGAAGACACACGGCAGGGCGGACAGCAGCACGCAAATGGAAAAAACCCAGTCGGGGTAGGGCTGGTCTTCAGTCTGAGGGAAGTCCACCTGTAAACGTTGGCTATTAGTCATGGATTCTTTGCACTTGGAACCTAATAGATGTTAAATTCAACCGATTTCTATGGTCCAGTGAGTCAATCTTTCCCACTTTGGTGGCTGTGTGCAGTTTCTGTTCATGATATGGTATGACTTATGTCCATTTTATCAAAATTTAGTATATACCAATATGTAAGTGATGTGCATTTACAGTCTGGGCTTGATGTGCAATAGATATGTCAATAGTACAGGATTATTACAGCACTGTTTCCCAATCCATTCTTCAGGGACCCACAGTCGCTCCATGTTTTTGCTCTCTCTCAGCTCCCTGCCAGACAGTCCACATTTTTGCTCCCATGGTAAAAACATTAGAGGAAAAACGTGGACTGTCTGTGGGTCCCCAAGGACCGGATTGGGAAACACTGTATTACAGTATATAACCTGGGTTTAGCTGAGCATAATGTATGTAGCTTCTGACTGCTGTTGGCTTTTTTAATACTTTTATGTATATGAATGGTTTTACATATTTCCTTTGTGCGCATGCATAGACGTGGTTCTAAATGAAGACGATACTAGAACGTACGTAGTCCGGGTTCCATGCCGGGTACTCTGGCACTCTGGAAGCCTCGATCACCACATAAGCCACAAACACGACCAGCAGCATGAGTGGGCTGATCACCATCCAACACGTCTGCCAAAAAAAGTTGGGTTTCTTGCCGGTCATCTCTTTAATGTCCTCTCTGAACCTGCAACGACATTCAGGTGACACTGGTCTCGCCACGTGCCGGCCTTGATGTCGAGTTACCATTACCGTCATTTCATAATTACGTCATTGCGGATTGGCACCATGATATTGGAAGGAAGGGAACGCAAAATGAAAATGCGAATGAGCAGTTTGACATCTGAAAATGACATGATAGTGACAATGCTGTGGTGTAAGAGGGCGGTGAAGAGGTACCTCTTCATGCCGTAGACATAAACCACAGCGACGATCTCAAAGAAAGCTATGACCAGCAGGGGCAGGGAGCCCACGTAGCTGTTAAAGATCTCCAGCCAGTAGTTACCAGAGCCCATTGTGAAAATCAGGCCGATTGCAAAAGAGACCAGACATATCAAACCTAACAGAATGAAGAAGAAGGAAACAATATTTAGGAAATCACACGTCTGGCCAAACTTCAAAACAAGACAGTCTTTGCAAAATAAACAATTAATCAAAAGTACCATTGCCAAATTAATTTTGAAAACCTTGAATCAAACTACACAAAAAATCCTGCCTGATCTGAGCTGTCTGAATCATCTGAGATTATCAGTGTATTTTCGGATTAACATTAAAATTCTGTTGCACATTAGAAGACTACTGGATTACCAGAGGTAGATAGCTCAAGTCCAAAAAGTAAAAATCCGGACGGAGATGTCTTCTGTGACAGTGATTCCTTATGCTTAACTGGTTGGTTGAAACAAAATCTTGATCTGCATTTTTACTTTCTGGACCTGAGCTATCCACCTCTGATGATTGCAGATGACCTGTGAGAATTTCCTTGGGCATCCACTTGGGCACCATGTGGAGGTCCTGCAGGGGTGCGAGGACCCCTTCCAGGTTCCCAAACATGGAAGAAAGTCCAAGGCTGAAGAGCATGATGAAGAAGAGCACGGCCCACACCTGTGAGGCCGGCATCTCAATCACTGCCTCAGTGAAGACAATGAAAGCCAGGCCTGTTCCAGAAGCACTCTGGTTCCAGAGAAGACAACATATATCAGTGCTTAAAGAGAAATGTTTGGGAAATTTTGAAAATTATGAAAATTGGTTCAAACATACATTGGTTCATCAAATAATTCTGAAACTGAGGTGACACCATTACCAATAGCTACTGTTTAAAAGACAGTTATTGTAATATTTATAGAATATGATTGGAGTACCTGGTCAAGGAAGGTCTGAATATCACAGTGTTTCAGGTTCAGGCTTAAAACTTGGTCAGGATTTGTTGAGTTCAGATATTCGAACCACTTGTCATAGTTTTCAAGGGTTATATTCGTGTCTCCAATGTCAAATTCATTAGTCAGAGCCAGGATATTTCTATAAGATGGCAAGTAATAATTAATCGTTTTTTGCCGAAACCCCATTGCCTTCAGCACCGTACATCAACATCTTGACCTGTCTGCAAAATTGTTGTGACCCACCTCTGCTGGCAGGAATTGAAGTTCGAATACGCCTTAAATCCTAGAATGGAGAAGATGGGGATTGAGGCGTAGAGCGACGTGGCGCTGTTGATGCACCCCACGAGCAGTGCGTCTCGCTCGCAGTTGTTCCTGAAAGACGAACTCGTTTAAGCCCCCCCTGAGCGTGAACGGCGTCACTCGTTGGGTCCAGCGCGGCACGACGCGACACTCACTTGGGAGGATTGTAACTGGAGAAAGCGATGAGTCCCCCGAAAGCTAAGGACAGCGAAAAGAAAATCTGCGTGGCTGCATCGAGCCACACTTTAGGGTTCTTCAGCGTCTCCCACTGAAAAACATACCACACAGGTCACATGACCAGGGCCGGTTTCCACCCTGTGATACCACATCCTACATAAATACCAGGCAACACCTGGCCTCACAACCAGAGGTGATTCTAGGGACACTGGGGGCCCCCCAACACGCCCCCCCCCCAATGTGGTAACATTTATGGCCATTATTTTACCATGAAGTCTAAATTAATACCAGCAAAGGGAATTTAATAAACACAATTCCATTATTTTCACTGCACTGTGAAAAGCAGAATACACAAATAAAGCAGATTTATCGTTGCTGTACTGTGCAAATCGGGCACCTTCAGGGGCCCCTTCCCAGCTTGGGGGCCCCAGGCAATTGCCGCTGGTCGCAGCTCCAGGCCTATGAGCTCAATTTCTACCCCTGGCTCTGTGTGTGTCTGGAGTTTGTATGTTCTTCGTAGGCCGTGCAGATCATCTCTGGGTACTCCTACAAAACTGCAGTTAGGTAGTTCACCCCCCCGTCCTACGCAATGTCAAATTGGCTTGCTAAGTTGCACCCCACCAGAAGATGATGGCCTAGGTGGCTGCCTATGCCGCCGGATGGGTTGACGGGCACTGCCTCCTGATTGTCAGCAGTGTGCGATGATTGTGCGATGATTGTGCGATGATTGTGCGATGATTGTGCGCCCTGAGATGGACTGACTCGCTGTCCAGAGTGCATCCCTTCCTCACGACCTTGTGCTTCCTGAGATCACCGTGAAGCTGAATGGATGAATGAACGCAAGAGGCATCTTCGGATGAAAAGCCAAGACTCACATCGGGGGTGAAGAGGTAACGGAGCCCAACGGTAGCGCCTGGGAGGGTGAGGGCTTGGACCAGGAAGATGGTGAGGACCAGGTATGGGAACGTCGCCGTGACGTACACCGCCTGTACAGACGCAAGCACAAGCCCATGTAGGTTTGGTGTGTCTTCTTTCACGTCACCAAAACCATGCCGGCATCAGTTCGCGTGGCTGACCTCGCACCCCCCACCTTTCCGATGGTCTCAATGCCGCGTATGAAGCAGAGGTAGACCACGCACCACGCACTCGCCAGGCACACCACCATCTGCCACTGCAACGAGCCGTTGATTTCGATGTTGGCTGTTATATTTAGTGTCTCGCGGTACCAGAAATAGTTAACGGGCGTGCTTTCCACGCATTCTTCCACGTAGCCTGCAACATTACACCAGTTGTTACATTCACCCAAAATAATATTTCACAATACACTCAACCCATTGTACTGAATACTGAAAATAATTTAACAATCATTTACTGTAGTTCCAAAGAAATTACTAATATACACTTGGTAACACTTTCAAGCTGTCATCTATAGTGCATTATAGATACCTTCATAATGCATTATAATGGTCGGTACAAGAATTGATAAAGCATTATTCTATTGTCAGTCATAAGGCATTTATGTGTTGATTGCAATACTTCATAAGCTCTAATGAAGCTCTCATCTATAATGCATTACAGTTACCTTCATTAGCTGCATTATAATGGCCAGTATAAGAATTAAGGATGCCTTATTCTGCATTATAAAGGAATCTATAGTGTATTATAGATGAGAGCTTCATGAGGAAGTCATAATGCATAATAAACATGGCTATAATGTTTTATGCCTTCGTATAAATAATTATAGCCATGTTTATAATGCTTTATGAATGCATTATAATGTGTACTGAATGTGTTCATAGATTCTTATAGACACGACATTCATAGAAAGTGTTACCATACATTCAGTGGGTGCTTTATTAAGTGTGCTTAGCTAGTACTGGGTAGGACTCACTTTTGCCTTCAGAACCACTTTAAGGATAGATCCCTCACAGAGTATGTCTACTCAGGTTGTTTGGTTCGGTACCTGTTAGGTCTGATTTGAGAGGGCAGTACTTCCAAGGTAGGGGCTCTTGAAAAGAATTGAATAAATACCAAAGGACCCATGCCAGGATGGTGTTATAGAAGAGGCCCACCAGAAAGGACACAACCAGGGATGCAACACCTACACAATCCGGAAAAAACCCAAAGAAAGTCCAAAGATCCCTTAGTCTGACACATGAGTAGCCAGCAAGAGCAAGTTTCACTATACAGTAGCTAAGAAGGAAAAACACAATAGTATATGCAGTTCAGAGTTATGAGCCCTTTTATGATTTTGGTATTGCACCTTTTAAAGAAGAGTAATTATCCTACTGAGACCTACCTAGCTGCATTTTAGCATGCTCCTAGCTGTGCTGTCGTGACATTCATCACCTTCAAAAAATGAACAATCTACACAGATTTCTAATACAAACACTGTTGCGTAATTAAACAGACGGACGGAACGTACCAACTCCACCCAAGTAGGGTGATATTGAATTCCACACTCCGATGCTTCCTGACCTCAGCTTCTGCCCAATGGCCAGCTCGAGGTACAACAGGGGGAGTCCCTCGAACACCAGCGCGATCAGGTAGGGGATCAGGAAGGCACCTGCTCAGTTACACACACATTTATAAAGACGTTTACATGCATTTATATAGTGTTACATGCAGGGGAATAGCTAGAAATTCTAGGCCCCCTACTTGGGTTGGTACTTTTCAATCTGAAATACGGATCCCATGCTAGATAGAGTGTTATGGCTGGGGCGTCCCTTCAGTTGATTTTGGGGGCCCTACGAAATGCTGGGGCCCCTGAATTTTGGAGGTCTTTCAAACCCCTTCCACACCATTGTGAGAACCAGGTAGTGCTCATTTCGGTCATTCAGTGCTAGTCCTTGTGTTTATTTAGCCATTACTCAGAGAAACGACGCTGGTGTTTTAAGGACTAGGCCAGTTCTTAGCTATTTTATCTGTGTATATTTAGTCTTCAGTGAGACATTGTAAAAATCCATCCTTATGCCAAGAAACATTTATATTCTCGAAGCTCCCAGTAGTGCTGATAAGTGCTGTAGCATGTCTGGATAGCCTGTCCAGGTGTGGACAAACAACATCACCAGCATGCCAAGCTACCTCAGAAGCTAAGCTGGTGATCATTTGACATTCTCCACCCCACACTGCAAAGAGCCAAAAGTAATGTAATAATGTAGGGCTTCCTTGCTAACCTAGCTGCAACGTAGCATCCTCAGACACCAATTGGAAGGAAAGTTTTCCTTGAAAATCTACCAAATCCATGAATAAAAGTGGAAAATGTCCAAATCTCCAAGAAAACCATTTAAAAAAATAAATCAAGAAATCCAAAATCTAAGAACGTTAAATTGACCCAGTTTAGTATTGCTCTAATAATAATTTCTATTGTTCTTCAAGCACCATACCTGATTGATACATCAAGTCATGCTGTAGAGTATAGACAGTGATTTTAGTTGCCACATTATACCACGTATTATGGTATTATGAAGGGGGTCTTACCTCCTCCATAGATCTGGCACAGGTAGGGGAAGCGCCAGACGTTGCCCAGACCCACAGCGAATCCGATGCAAGTGAGCAGGTACTGAACTTTGTTGTCCCACTTGGGTCGCTCGTCGGTGGTGCTCGTGCTTTTACTCATCCCTGTGCTTAAAATGCTCACAGACTGCAGTGCGAGCTTAGCTTCTTGTAGACATGTGCAGATTGTCCTGAAAAATGTGTCACTGGAGCTATATAAGGTTTTTTTTTTTTTGGAAAGCTGAAAGCAGGAAGAGAATGACCCTGGTACGTGGGGGTTTCCTGTTCATTTGAGTGCTGGGTGTGTTTAGGAGTGTACAGCAGCTGCCCTCTGCCTAGATATTGCCATTATAGTCATAGGCAGAGGTATTCAAACTGGGGAGGCACCAGTGAGGGAAAAAACAAATGGGGGGTTTGAGGTTGGAGCAGACCTGCTTATATATGGTTACCATCCATTGAAAGGATTACAAATGATGTGTATATATATAAATTCTATATAATTGAAGTTTATGTCGGGTTAGTCTGCCTGTGTGTGTGTATGGCGGGGCGGGCGGTCGAATCGGCCCTGGGGGGGGGGGGGCAATGTCGAAAAAAAGTTTGAATACCACTGATCACAGGTAACTGGAAATATACATTCGCATGTCTTTGCTGTTATCAGCGGTGATTTACATATAGCACGAATAGTTTCAGATATATTTTTCGACAACTGATGATTAATAGATATTTGTATTGTTTTTACCTTGAGCACATTTGCAAGCTTGATGTGCACGCGGGCATTTTCTGGATAATGCAATGTTGTAAGACCTTGAATACAGCCAAGCACAGCTGTCGACACAGCTACTATGTTTTGCAATACTAGTTTTAGTCTGTTACTGCAGCCACGACGCCAAAAGCAAATAATCTCTTGGATCCAAGCAAACGGGTGAGGGTATAACAAGGAATTATTTTACTGCGACACCCAATGGACAGATCTGTGAAATGCCTCTAAATGCCACATCAATTTATGTAAACATTATAAAATTTATTTGCGGAATTAACAACTGAAGGGAATTTGCTCTGTATTTTTCTTTACGATTTATGAAACTAAAACTATGTATAATATATTGTCATATTATGATGCTTTGATTAAAACGTTTTTAATTAGTTTAATGTAATAAATACGTGATGTAATAAATATTTGTCAATTTTGCTAAAGCAACAAGCATGACTGGCTGAATAGGGAAAAAGATTTTTAATATAATAAAGAAATTTTTAACTACATATTGGTAACATGCATTTGGCAGCAAAGTATTTTATCTGACAGTAAATCTCCATCAGGCACCTAACATTGTCACAACGTTGAATAACAGTTGAAATTACGTTGAATAAGGTAATTATAATGCTGAGATTTCAATAACTGCTGTGAGCAAGCAGGGACAGCATTGCCACTATGTTGATCTCGCGTCGAAATATTACAATATAATATATTATTTATATAAGTTAAAAAAAATCATTCAGGTAGCACTCTGCAAACAGTTGACCACCATCTAACGTAAAAGTTAATGCTAATTTTTTTTTATATGTGAAGCAGATCGTTCGCGTTCTCTTAGTTAGTTGAAAGTAGTGAGTTTGGCGCCATCGCGTCAGCTCGTTAGCTGCTACTGATTCTACAGTATTTCACAAAACGTTTGTATCAGTAAGGTTGACGTTGTTTTAAAAGTGTTAGTTTGCAAAGAAAACGTTTTTAAGCGATCTGGATATGACGTATGTTTTGGTATTGCCATAAGCCGCTAGTGTGGCCTCTCGGTGAAGGTGTGGAGCTGCAGTGCAGCAGAAAAAGGGGAAAAGGCAGTCAACACAAGCAGAGCGCCCAAAAGAAGTGTGTTTATTTCAGCGTGCCTAAACACCCAAAAAGAACCTGCATCCCTGCTTGGGCTTGCGTCAACACCACACCCTACACGCATGAGCAAAGGTAAGGGAGAATAAATTCTGTCTAAAAGGTAGGAGCCCCTACAAAGGAATTAATTTTTTTTTTAAAGCGTTCTTTGCTTTGGACTTCCTGCTTTCTCCAACAGTCTTTAAATGATTAACAAATGTATTATTGCATTAATTTTTAGTAAGCATTTACTAATAAAATGTTTACTTTTCAGATTGCTGAGCAATTCCGTCATGGCCCAGTTTAGTTTTAAAGGAAAGGGTGGAAAGGCCAGTTTCACAGCAACTATGATCTGTTCAGTGCTAAAAGGTATTTATTCATTTGTATGTGAGTGAGGGTGTGTGTGTGATCTCTGACATTTTCTAATTTATGACATTGTATTGCTCAGCACCAGGAAACTCTTATACTTTTTCATGGATCAACAAATTAACAATAAAATGTTTCAAGGTCAAACATACACAGTCAGTATTTACATGCACAGTTTAGCTGAGCTGCGGTTATACCTCAGTTAGGCCATTTAATTGGAATACTGTACTTCACCCAGTATACAACCACAAGAGGGCAATTGTTTTTATTGTTTCAAGTATGTCGACTTTACTACCATAGGTGGTGATGTACAGCTATAGCTGCTTTTTTCCACTTGGCCTATAATGTTACAGAAAACAACTGACAAACAACTTGGGTCACGCCCACAGGGGCAGGGCCAGGCAGGTGCAACACATCAGCGGACGATTAGCCACCTTTAAAAGAGAAGCCAACCCAAACCTTCCTTGCGAAGCATTGCGCTGATGTTTCAAAGCCTTACCAAGCATTCTTTCTGTCTTCCGTCAACCTGTTTCCCCTTGCCTTGTCTGTTAGCCCTGTGTGCGAACCTTACCTTTTTGCCTTCCCTCCTCAGTCCAGCTTCCGTACCTGACTCACCTGTCCTGCCGAGTCCAGCCTCTCCTGTTCGCCCCTCCTTTTGTGTCCCCGGTCTTGTGTGTCTCCGTCGGACGGATCCCCCTGGTATCGACCTCAGCTCACGGACAACGACCACGATTACTGCACGCCGCTTCTGTACCTACCTGCCAGCTTACCGATTCGGTGATATCGCCCCTGCCCATCGCTCTCTCTCTCTCCGGTTACCGGGGAAGAAGAACCTGTGATCCCTCTCTGCGCCGTATTGGACATTTCCTGTATTCCTGCCCAAACTGACTCATTAAAGCTCTGTATTCCCTGCACCCTGGATCTCTGCTTCTCTCCCTTGCCTTACGTGACAACTTGGTTAGGGCAAACTAGCAAATTGTCTTTCAATTGGGCAACTTTACATTTTCTTTGTTTACTGTTTGTCACTTCCAGGTAAAAAATGTGGCACGTGCAGTATCTAGTTCAGTTTGGGTTCAATCGAACACATACATGCAGAGCTAAATCCATTCCAAACCACATTATCTGGGTAGACCGATTGAGTGATTTAGTGTGATTTCAGGTGGACTAACATGTTACATGTGTTTTAAAAGACCGGTTGGAGTCCGACTAACACCAATTTAATTTTTCTTTGTCATGTAAACATATTGACTGCACTTCAGTTGATGTTTGTGTATGTTTTAATGTATCATAAAACTGCAAAATGCATAACAACTACCACATTAATGCAAGTGAATATAATGGTCTAAGCACTTAGAATGTTCTGTGCCAAAATGTTGTCAATTTATGAAAACCTGTAGATACTGTATAACTTTACATCTTGTGTCAGTAGTACACATATGAGTCCTCTCTCTGCAATATGAGTACTCTCTCTGCTGTACAAGTCCTATATACAAGTCCTGCTATATGAGTCCTCTCTCTGCTCAGAGAGTCTCATAGCATTCTCTGCAGCAGAGTGATGACTCATATAGCAGAGAGAGGACTCATATAGTACTCATATGAGTACTCTCTGCAATATGAGTACTCTCTCTGCTATATCAGTCATCTCTCTCTGCTATGAGTCATCACTGTGCTGTACGAGTCCTCTCTCTGCTCAGAGAGTCTCATAGCAGTCTCTGCAGCAGAGAGATGACTCATATAGCAGAGAGAGGACTCACATAGTACTCATATGAGTACTCTCTCTGCAATATGAGTACTCTCTCTGCTATATGAGTCATCTCTCTGCTGTACAAGTCCTATATACAAGTCCTGCTATATGAGTCCTCTCTCTGCTGTACAAGTCCTCTCTCTGCTCAGAGAGTCTCATAGCAGTCTCTGCAGCAGAGAGATGACTCATATAGCAGAGAGAGGACTCATATAGTACTCATATGAGTACTCTCTCTGCAATATGAGTACTCTCTCTGCTATGAGTCATCACTGTGCTGTACGAGTCCTCTCTCTGCTCAGAGAGTCTCATAGCAGTCTCTGCAGCAGAGAGATGACTCATAATTGTTATTTCATCTTTCAAAACCAACACTCTGATAACGGTTAATCAATGTGACGAGACAACGTTGTAACAACATGTTCACAACACAAAATGCCTGCTGGGTCAATACAGTTAAAATATTTATTCCACTAACGCTCCAAATAATTAACTGCCTAGATATTGATACTGATAAATGATATTGCACCTGTCCAGTTTATAAGTATGGACTCTGGCTGATTGACGATAAAACTTTCTAAAACTGCTGTTGAATGGAATCGGTGGTCATTTTCTGGTGTTTAGTGTCTTTTTCTGACTTTGTGAGAGTCACGATATCAGCTTTCTGGTCATCATCTTTCCTTTTCATGAAGTTCCACAGAAGTTTAATGGTTGCAACAAATGGTACCGTAAGGCTCGGTACGCCGGCCAAGATGAGTATTATAAGGTGGACCCAGTGAGGGTAAGTCCGTTTTAGCATGGTGGGGAAATTTTCCTGTGAATAAAAGCATACAGCAATGTATTTAGTCGATATTACTGATTATTAACTAATTCCATATGAATAGTAGCCTCGCCCAATCTGACTACAGACAGTTCACAGGTTACGAACAAGATCCGTTCCCTAACGTTGTCTTTAAGTCGAATTTGTAGGTAAGTCAGGAAAATAATAATACAGCCCTTAATAATAATAATAAATTCATATATACGTGATACCAATCATAGTATTTAACCCAAATTTTGAATAAAATAAACTTTATAGCAATCCGTTTGTAAGTACGCGTTTCCATAAGTATCGTAAGCCGGGGGACCGCTTGTATTTTCCTAAGTGTCATACATACTGAGGCTGGATCCCAGACGATGTAGGTGAACTCCACACTGAGCTTGGTGATGAGGTAGAACACGAAAATGACCAGCACGATGAGGGGACTTATGAGCCGCCACGTCGCCTGCCAGAAGATGTTGGGCTTGTGTCCAATCATGAACTCAATGTCTCTGTTAAACCTGTCAGGAAAGTGGCAACAACTAAGTCAGATGTGGCCCCCTCAGTGATGATGAGTGGTAATGTCTCTGATTCATAGCTGTAATGAGTTAGACGGGGTCTTTATCTGTTTGGCAATTCTTGTTGTGATTATGCAGAGATGTTTGCCTAATGTGTTGCGACCCACCTGTCTATTCCGTAGATGTAAACCACAGACACCATCTCGCAGAACGCGATGATCAGTAATGGGATAGAACCAGCAAAGCTGTCAAACAGAGCCAGCCAGTAGTTACCGGACCTCTGCACAAATATCACGGCTATGATGAAGGAGACCAGACATACTGAACCTAGAACAGACAGAATTATATTATAGACATCCACCCATTCAACCATCCATCTTAAAATCACTTTTAAGGTGTTACAAATGCATTCACAAAATATGTTTTAATTTTTGTGGATTTTGATCTGTTTTATAGTATTAGACAGGTCCTCTTCTGGAGATCAAAACAATTTATTCCAGCTGATGATGATTATATAAGTTTACATACCTGTAAGTACCTCCTTGGGCCAATTTTTAGGAAAGATTTTGAGGTCCTGCAGGGGTGCGACCACACCCTCCATGTTGCCGAACATGGTGGACAACCCCAGACAGAAGAGCATGATGAAGAAGAGGATGGACCACAGTGGAGAAAACGGCATCTTGGTGATGGCCTCTGTGAAGACGATAAAGGCCAGACCGGTGCCCTCGACACCCTAAGAGAACGACAGATGTCCTCAAACTAGCATCCAATAAAATACTGCATACCTTGAGTTTTTTTGAATATTTAGAAACCGAAATCCACTAATTTCCAGAAGATGACTTTTCTGGAAATTACTTACATTTGATTAAGGCTGCAATACCAAAAACAAGATGGAGGGTGTGGTCAAGATTTTTAGGTGTTACTTCTAAATTCTTTTTTCAACAATAGGATAATCACACACAAAATAGGTACAACATCGAATAGTTTCATTTGACTTGGAATGAAGTTTCCATATATGTAATGAAAGACTGGATTTATTGGTTATATGGCAATAGGTACCTCATTAAGAAATGTCTTCATATTACAAGTCTTCAGTTTCAGACCTTGGATGATCTGTGGAGATGTGCTGTTAAGATTCTGTAGAGTGGTTTCATAATTATGTTTTGTGATGATGCCTTCAGGTAGATTGAAAGCATTCATCAGTGAAATGATGTTTCTGGGAAAGCAAAACAGGTGAATCACAATGAAATTTAAAATGTTTAGTCATCTCGTTATAAATCATTATTGTAACCTTTGATCTTTGTTAGCTGTCTATTCCTATCTCTTATGTTAAATGGGTCGGTGCCGACCCGGGTCTTAAATCAGCCATAAAATACCCTCAAAACAATTATTTATCAAACAATTTGTTTCTTACCTCTTTGTTTGTGCATTGTAAACTTACAAAGGGTCGATGCCGACCCTAACATGATAGCATGGTTAAGCTGTAACATGACTGCATGTGATACTGAATGTGCTTAGTCCCTGTGGATAGTGTGCCCCATCCTTGTGTCCTGTGCTGTGTGAGATAAGCTTCAGGCTACTCTCTGATGCCGACCAGGACGAGCACTTAGAAGATAGGTGGATGGATGGACTTTGATCCTGAGAACATGTACCTTCCAAAACAGTCTTCATATTTCTCTGTGGCGCGGAAGCCAATGATGGAGTAGATGACAGTAGCTGAGTAAACAGATGTGAGACCGTTGATCACTGAAAGAGTCACAGCGTCACGTTCACAGTTGTTGCTGGAGGGAAAAAATGAATAAAAATGTTGCATATGTTAGTAGTATACGGCACCAAGTATTATATTGTAAAATGAGCATCTGCATCTGTCATGGGAATCAGGCCTAGACAAAATCTTGTAGTCATGGATACATACTGGACTGGGTTATAGCTGGAGAAGGAGATCAGACCCCCCCAAGCTAGTCCAAATGAATAAAAGACCTGGGCACCAGCATCCAGCCAGGTAGTTGGATTCATGAGTTCGTCCATCTAAATGAACAGAAACACAAATACACCTGGTTTTACGTCAAAGAAATGTAGCTAGATTTTTCATAAGCAGTTAAAATTGGGAGAGAAGCAGTTCTCACATTTGGGGTGAAGAGGAACTTGATGCCACTCAGAGAGCCTTTGAGGGTCAAACCTCTCAACAGGAAGATGGTGAGCACGACGTAGGGAAGGGAGGAAGTCACGTACACAGCCTGAGGAGAGGGCGGGACGATCAAGACTCACATTCTTAATCTGTACGTCCAGGTCACTCACACAGTAGCCTGTACCTTGTTTTAATGGGAGCCCTACCTTGCCAGTGGTCTCAATGCCCCTGATGCAGCAGACATAGAGCACAGTCCAGGCACATATCAGGCACAGGACCATCCACCACTGCAGGCCCCCAGAATCCTCTATGGCTGTTGAGATATTGAGGGTCTCCCGGTACCAGAAGTAATCCATTGGGGAGCTCCTGGCGCACTCTGACACCAGGCCTGCAGGGGGCGACATTCATGCTTTTTGGGTTTTTGGATATCTAAGAACCAAATATGAATGTGAACATTATCACCAGTTTTTCTTAAACCAGTATTGTAATACTGCACCTGTTTTGTTTTCATTGATAGGACATTGACTCCATGGCAGCGGCTCCTGGAAGGAGTTGAAGAAGTACCACATGACCCAGGCAATGATGGTGTTGTAGTACAGTCCAACCAGGAAGGAGACAAACATGGATGCGATTCCTGTTGGGGACATCAACAGAAATGTGGTTTCTTTTGTGTTTATGAGAAATAAAATGTTATGGTCTTGTATGTATTTTTATTTTGACACACAACACTGGTGGATTGATGGATGGCCGGAAGGACGGACTCACCCACACCGGTGAGGTAGGGATGAATGGCCGTCCAGACCCCCACGCTGCCCTTCCTGAGTCGCTGGCCGATGGCAAACTCCAGGTGCAGCAGGGGGATTCCCTCCAGGACCAGCAGGATCAGGAACGGGATCATGAACGCACCTGGGAACAAAGATAATCATGATTAAAAAAAAATAAGGCAATTCAACTCACCGAGTAATATCTCTGCGAAAAATATCTCTGTAAATGCAAAAAACATATAATATGGTTTGTGAAAACAAAAATATAAATTTTCAACAAGGTACTTCACTTAATAATACCTGGCGGGTCAGTTTCTGTCACATGCATTCTTCTGCACGTAAGATAAGATACTCTCATCCATTTCTTGCTTATTAGTAATGAACCTTTGACCATATTTTTTTCTCTTTTCTCCACACTTGGTCTCACACTGACTGCTCTTTTGTCCTCTGTGGTGAACATTATCAGGATTATTGTCATCCTAACTTCCAGTTAGTTATTAACTAGCGGTGTTATTTTTAGAGCTTCGTTAAATTAGATGTCATTGTTATTTACATGGATCATTGATCATGAAATAACCACCATGATCATGCACGGACAAGACAAAATGTTCTTGAAAAATGCTATCTATGGAGTTACCTGTTTCACAAAGCGGGATTTATTTCTTAGCCAGATAACTTGTCGGATTTAAGGTAGCCGGGGCTATATGTAAGTGAATGAAGATGAAGTGCATTTAAACTACGGTACCTTAAATCAGACAAGTCATCTGGCTAAGCAAGTAATTTGGCTTCATGAAACAGGCCCCTGGAGTGAAATCAACATGATGGAAGATGCTTTATTGTTGTTGTTATTATTATTATTATTATTATTAAGGGTCCAAAGCATGAAATGCTTATGGACCATTATTGTTGTTGTTGTTGTTGTTGTTATTAGTATTGTCAATAATAATACAAATAATATTAATAATAATAATGAGTAACACTTTACTCATTAACACTTTACTACTTTAGAAAATGTGTGCATTCGATTTATGTATTAGAAAGATAAGAATGAAAAGTTTATTTTAAAAAGTACCAGAGTATCATGCCTCAGCTTTATATGAAACATGAAGAACACCCCCCCCCCCCCAAACACACACAAAACCTTCCTACCTCCTCCGTGACTCTGGCACAGGTAGGGGAATCTCCAGACGTTACCCAGACCCACACAGAAGCCCACACAGGTCAGCATGTACTGAGCCTTATTGTCCCATTTGGGTCTGTCCCCAGCCTCCTCCACCTCCATCTTCTCCAGCTCCTGGTGGGACGGGATCCGCTCCTCCAGACCTGGGTTGGGCAGCTGCAGCTTCATGGTTCCTGGGGATCTCCTGGTGCAGAAGGTGATGGTTACCTGCCTCACTCGGTGTCACTCTGAGTGGGAGTGCGGAGCCCCTCTGTATTTATAGTGACCTTTAGCACCTAAACTACACCCCCCCCCCCCCACCCAGAAAACTTGTGCATTCATTACTAAGGAATTGTGGACCATCAGCAGTATTAATGTGACAGACAAGCATAAATAATAATTAATTACTCAAGTGGAACATTGTTGCCATCAGCCAATGGCAACACGAAAACTTTTTTTTAAATCATCTTTCGGTCTTAAACCCAGTACTTGATCCTGTTAGATTTTTCAGGGTACAAATGGCATGATGTTTCTCAGCCATTTTCTCTATATGTGGTTCAATACACAAAGCTAATTAATATTAATGAAGTTACTAATTTACATGCAATCATTGAGTGAAGGTGGGATTCAAGTCTCCAATCATATGCTAACCAATGAGCCATATGCTGTCTAGTTCTAGTTTGAAATATTGAAATAAATTTTCAAGCATTCAGTTCTGACTTTCCTTTCACCTTTCACTTTCTCAACTCTGTACATTCATCTAACTTCGGGTGAGCAGATAATCCATGAGGACCTTTTGAGCTACTTCAGATTTTACAAACTACTTTAAAACTGAAAAGTGTTGGCTAAATAGTTCAGTTCTTCTCGTGCTTTGACTGGTTGGTTTCCTTGATTGAAAGACTCATCCAGCAGTTTCACATTAACATTAGTGACACATGCATGATTACCGGAGACTGACCAATCAGCACACAGCAAGATCTCGGCGCTTAAGTGAAATCTATGTCCATTTAATTGAAATGGTAGTTTACAAATTCTGTCTTAGCTCATAGCTTATCTGTCACCCTAGCTAAATGGAATAACAAAAGGTGGGATAGACAAACTAAACACAGAGAACTTCAAAGAATTTATTTTTAAAAATGCATGAGGTTACATTTAGAACTTAGAATCTAATAACCAATCAAGCTTCCTCCAGTGAATAGTCTTTCTTGCCCACCCTATCATATTCATTGTCTTTTAGTTTCTGGCCGCTGAGGCAATAAAAGTCACCTGAGCCACACCCCCTTTGTGTCTCTGACATCAATCACCTCAAACCCTCTTACCAACCAATCAGAGATTTCCAGCAGTTCCACCCACATATAGTAGCTTGGACAGAAAATGGGTACAATGCAGTTTCCTATTGCAATCCATCCAAAATTAAATATGGTAACAGCTGAGATATAAAAAATATTTTCGGTATAAAAAATGCTTGTATGCCTTTTTTAAATACAGCACATCTTTATGCCTTATACAGTAATTTTGTTGCTTCTATTGTTCAAGTAACTAAATAGCACTGACAGTCAGAGACAGAACGTTCAGGTTCAGGAAGTACATATCCTGACCAAGATTTTGTTTCAACCAACCAGTTGAGTATAAAGTGTCACATTCACAGAGTCTGGATTTGTCCTTTCTGGACCTGAACTTTCCATCTCTGCTGACAGTAAATATATTTATTTAATTATGTTGCTGGTTATAGTTCACATTGTATATTATATACATTTCTGCATATTTTGTGATGAAAGGTTACAAGAAACACAACAGAGTGTATGTTTTTTTTTTTTTTTAAAGTGAATAGTCAGTATGATATTTAAAATTATGTATTTAGGTATTATTAAATATATATGCATAATTTTGCTATTTTAGCAAATAGTTAAGGTTAAACATGCCACATTTTATAATTTAACATTTTTAATACAAAGCAAAAACTTTTTCTACCCCATAATGTTATCATGTGTTTGGTTATTTTCATTGCCTTTTAAGTTGAAGTTTAAATTTACAGTACAGCCATCAAGCATGATTCATGCCTTAATGTGTTTGTAAAACATAAATGCTTGTGTGTGTAATAGTCTTACCAAATTACTGAGGTATTCATTAAGCAAAGGTATCATGTTCAGATCGCACAGGACCTATTAACTGATGTAACATTGGCTGTACATGTTTATGTCTTAGTGAATCAATAGTAAAAATGTTATTCTAAGTTATCCTTTGGATGGTGACACTGGAAGTCTGTCTTGTGCACTTGGTTTAAATTATAACTAAATTACAGATTTCCCTTCCCTTACATTGAATTCCGCTCATAAACAATGTGACGTCCAGGTGCACAGGAGTTTCTCTATTGGCTTGAACATATTTGTAATTATATTTTACGTTTAAAAACTGGCTTCCCTGAGTTTGAAACTCATGCTGTCATCTGTGAGTCCATGGCTCAGTTGTCAAGGCTCAGCCTCAATGTGGAAGATTATCGATCAAAAAAAAAAAAAAAAAACAGACAAAGCTCAACAATTTTGTATTACGCAGTCTTCCTTTGAAAGTGTCTTCAGTGTTCATTTTTCTATCATTTCTATTCTGGCAGAGATGGTGGTGACTTCCTTGGTCTTGAATTCCTGACTTGCATTCTTTCTGGAATTCCTGATGAATTTGAAGACAGCCACACAAGGGACAGCAAGACTGGGTAATCCGGCTAAGAGGAATATTATAACGTAGATCCAATTTGGGTAATGCGTCTCTGCCAGAGTCGGGAAGTTCTTCTGCAAAGATTTGAAAGAAATTTAGTAATAGGTCAGTTATTAATTTCCGTACATGGAACTGTGTTGATGCTTGATGTTCTGGGGAGAGAAGCTGTCCTAGACATTCGGTCATATGCCTCTTAATGACCAGGATACGCCCTGAGAGAAGCGTCGTTAGGTAATTTCGTCACTGTGTGTACATCACAGTGCGCTTACACATACCTACATGGTATAGCCTACTGTTTTACATGACTTATTTTTTTTTAAGTAGAAAGAGTACATGCTAAAATAACGATTAAAATACGGTATTATGAGGGTGAGTAATTGTGACAGACATTAAAGATCTGACAGTTGACTACAAGTAAGGGATATTTTTAAATCCCTTCATTGATGCATAATGGAGATTCGTAAGGTATGCCCCTGCTAATCCACTTCAACAGACTGCAAGTCGTATCGTGTAGCTCAATAGAGCTTGGTGCCAGACGTAGGCCTGACATATATGTGATTACTGCCAACCACCATTCACACGGAACCTGACTCCAGTAACACGTACCGATGCTGGATCCCAAGTCTTGTAGATCAGTGTCTCCCTGACTTTGGTGATGAAGTAAAAGAGGAAGATGATTAGCATGATCAATGGGCTGATGACCCTCCATGTTGCCTGCCAGAAGATGTTGGGTTTATGGCCAATCATGAACTCAACGTCCTCGTTGAACCTGCAAAGAAAAAACATTCAGTGTTCTTCAGAGGACTGGCGTCCAAGGAGTCCCACTTGTGCCCTACATTGCCTTGGATTGTGTCTGACTTTGCTCAGGATAAGCATTTGGATGATGTAGAGGTGGAAAATGTTGCCCGATGTGATGGTTCTTCAAGGATATTTGGAGGGGTGGAAAAATACATAGACTGTCATAGGCTATCCTAGGCTATAGCTTAGAGCCCTGGCAAATATCAGAGCCCCATCCCACCACAGGAAAAATGGAATGGTTAGTCAAACTGGCAACACCTGAGTGTCTGTGCTAATGTCAGCCAAGGTCCCCCAGATAAGTTAATCTGCCCCTATATGTTGGCTACAGTTGAAAAATATTGATGAAACCATGAGTATCTACAGCAGTCTTGACCCACCTGTCTATCCCATAGATGTAAACCACAGACACCATCTCGCAGAACGCGATGATCAGTAATGGGATAGAACCAGCAAAGCTGTCAAACAGAGCCAGCCAGTAGTTACCGGACCTCTGCACAAATATCACAGCTATGATGAAGGAGACCAGACACGTCAGACCTGGAACACAGACATAACACTTGCCATTTTTTCCAGTCACAATCCAAATATTGCCTAATAATAATGAGAAGTGTCATTAAATATTCTTTCAGGGTAGATACCTGTAAATACCTCCTTCGGCCAATTTTTAGGAAAGACTTTGAGGTCCTGCAGGGGTGCAACCACACCCTCCATGTTGCCGAACATGGTGGACAACCCCAGACAGAAGAGCATGATGAAGAAGAGGATGGACCACAGTGGAGAAAATGGCATCTTGGTGATGGCCTCTGTGAAGACGATAAAGGCCAGACCGGTGCCCTCCACACCCTAAGAGAACGACAGATGTCCTCAAACTAGCATCCAATAGAATACTGCATACCTTGAGTTTATTAAATAATTAGCAACTGAAATCTGCTCATTTCCATAAGATGACATGCTTACAATTCATTAAGGCTGCAATACCTAAAACAAAATGGAGACGGTCAAATACAATCAAATACAATCTATAAATATTCATCCATCCATCCATCCATCCATCCATCATCTGCCCTTTATTGGGGTTTCGGGTTGCAGGGGCAGCAGTCTAAGCAGGGACTCCCAGACCTCCCTCTCACCAACCACCTCCTCCAGTTCCAGGGAAATATCAAGGCATTCCCAGACCAATCCAGAGATGTAATCTCTCCAGCCTGTGCTAGGTCTGCCCCGGGGTCTCCTCCCGATTGGATGTGCCCAAGAAAACCTCCCTAGGGAGGCGTCCAGGAGGCATCTTAGATAGATGCCCAAGCCACCTAAACCTGTTTCTTTCAATGTGGAGGAGGAGCGTCTCTGCTTTGAGCTCCTCCAGAACGGCCAAGTTCCTCGCTTCAAAGCTGAGTCCAGACATTCTGAAAACTCATTTCTGACGCTTGTATCCATTATCTCATTCTTTCGGACCCTACCCAAAGCTCATGACCATAAATGACGGTAAGAACTTAGATCAACCGTTACATCGATAGCTTTGTCTTCCAGCTCAACTCTTGCTTAACCACAACAGAATGATACAGTGTCAACATCACTAATGTAAAACTATTTAAAAAAAAATATTTTCTCACCCTGACCTCTTAGGGGCTCCGTAGTAATATATTATTAATCTCGAACAAATATAGATGAGAAAAGGTTTCCAGAACTATCAATATTTATTGTTTTGAGCTGAACAAATTGAAAAGACAACGTTTAAATACATGCCACCTACTGGACATACCCAATCATCTTGCACATGCGCAGTCAATGCACAAGGTTTCCGCTAGACATAAAAATCTGGGCTACATGCGCAAGAACCGCAGCCATCCGCAGCCATCCGCAGCCAGCCGCAGCCAGCCGCAGCCATCCGCAGCCAGCCGCAGCCAGCCGCAGCCATCCGCAGCCAGCCGCAGCCATCCGCAGCCATCCGCAGCCATCCGCAGCCATCCGCAGCCAGCCGCAGCCATCCGCAGCCATCCGCAGCCATCCGCAGCCAGCCGCAGCCATCCGCAGCCAGCCGCAGCCATCCGCAGCCAGCCGCAGCCATCCGCAGCCATCCGCAGCCAGCCGCAGCCATCCGCAGCCATCCGCAGCCATCCGCAGCCAGCCGCAGCCATCCGCAGCCATCCGCAGCCATCCGCAGCCAGCCGCAGCCATCCGCAGCCATCCGCAGCCATCCGCAGCCAGCCGCAGCCATCCGCAGCCATCCGCAGCCAGCCGCAGCCATCCGCAGCCAGCCGCAGCCATCCGCAGCCATCCGCAGCCAGCCGCAGCCATCCGCAGCCATCCGCAGCCATCCGCAGCCAGCCCCTTATGACGATATTTATGTCACGTCCCTTCGTCCTCAACTGAAAGTGGAGTATGAATTGGCCTTCAGTCTGGCAGCTCACCTATGGACTAATTTGACAACATAGCTCCTATGAAGGTGCACCAACCTCTCTACTATGGCAAGGAGGTGACTCATCGTGGGGCAATCTATTAATAATAGATTTCAAATAAAATGAAGGGCGTGGCCATCTTTTATATTTTTAAACAGACAAAATCAGTCCAGCAGACTAAGAAATCTATATATATTTTTATTATGAGAAATATTTCTTGACAAAATGACCCTTTTCCATAAAAGTAATATCTAAACTAGGAAATATTTTGCACAGAAATTCTGAACCTCATATATACCAGTGAAGTTAGGTTAGAGATGAAACAAGGTTTTGGTTTGAGGGGAAACATTCAGGACAGACTGTACCTCACTGAGAAAGACCTGCATATCACAACTCCTCAGGGTCAGATTCTGAATGGTCTGTGGATGTGTGCTGTTGAATTTATGTAGAGCTTCTGTATAATTATTTTCTGTGATGGCTCCCTCAGGAAGACCAAATGCATTCATCAGCTCCAGAATATTTCTAGAAAAAAAAATATTATCCTCATGAGACCTAGATTTGTTTCCAGGTTGTGTATTGGTTTAGAAAAACTGATAAAAGAAGTGTTGCATTGCAGGGATTTAATGTTTTATGTAAAATATACAGTACATATAAATTATACAGGTTTTGCAGACTTGCTGTGTTTTGCTCACTTTCACTACATTTATGTCTAAACCACATTTCGAAGCATGAAGCCTCACTGTCTAGCTCTTCCTGAACTTCGTCAGTGGAAACCAGTTAATTAACCAATGGGAAGTGGGTTCTTTATGACGGACACTTACTTGCTGAAGCAGTCGCCATACTTCTCAGTGGCACGGAAGCCGATGATGGAGTAGATGACAGTGGCAGAGTAAACGGATGTCAAGCCATTGATCAGTGAAATAATCACAGCATCCTGTTCACAGTTGTTGCTGGGAAACAAAGATATTGACCAATTGTGTGATTCCAAATGATATGTTGTGAATGGGACTTTAATGCCCCATGAAGAATCTTACTTCAACCTGTAGCAAAGCTCAGTGTCATAACTTACTGTACTGAGTTGTAGCTGGAGAAGGAGATGAGACCCCCAAAAGCCAAGGAGAATGAGTAGAAGACCTGGGCTCCAGCATCTAGCCAGGTCGCTGGGTTCGCCAGCTCTTTCAGCTGAACAGGATAAACACAAAGGAATTAAGTCCTTGTGAAAGAGACTTAGACGTAAGAAGGGGGGAACATTTTGCACCACCCCCCCGAGAAATTTCCCAAACTTCCCAATGGTCAGTCATGTTTGCAATCATGAATGGAAATGTCTGAGAAGTCTCAGTGGACTTACATTTGGAGTGAAGAGGAACTTTATCCCGTTTAAAGACCCTTTTAGGGTCAATCCTCTTATCAGGAAGATGGTGATTACCACATACGGCAGGGACGAGGTCACATACACAGCCTGAGGAGAGAGTGAGAGGAGAGTGAGTGGTTTAAACCAGAATGTCAGCTCACTAATTTCACAGGCTATATCTGGTTTGGTTGTTAGACTTGGAGATGGGAGCCCTACCTTGCCAGTGGTCTCGATGCCCCTGATGCAGCAGACATAGAGCACAGTCCAGGCACATATCAGGCACAGGACCAACCACCACTGCAGGCCCCCAGAATCCTCTATGGCTGTTGAGATATTGAGGGTCTCCCGGTACCAGAAGTAATCCACTGGGGAGCTCCTGGCGCACTCTGACACCAGGCCTGCAGGGGGCAGTGCACAGACTTTAATCCAACTAATCTAACTAATAGCGTTAGAAGGTGAGCATTCCATGTAATACTGGGCACACACTTGTGACTGAAATTCAATTCAATTCAATTCAATTCTTTTTTATTGTCATGTGTTCAATGAAATGCTTGCTTGCATGTGCTCCTGCAGACAGTGAACATAGACAACAAGACGGATAGACAACAGGACAACAAGTGAATGTAATGATAAAGTGAATTATAAATAAGTATATAAATAAGACCAGAATCCCAGGAATAAATAGAGACAGAGACAGAAATATACACTCACCTAAAGGAATATTAGGAACACCATACTAATACGGTGTTTGACCCCCTTTCGCCTTCAGAACTGCCTTAATTCTACGTGGCATTGATTCAACAAGGTGCTGAAAGCATTCTTTAGAAATGTTGGCCCATATTGATAGGATAGCATCTTGCAGTTGATGGAGATTTGTGGGATGCACATCCAGGGCACGAAGCTCCCGTTCCACCACATCTCAAAGATGCTCTATTTGGTTGAGATCTGGTGACTGTGGGGGCCATTTTAGTACAGTGAACTCATTGTCATGTTCAAGAAACCAATTTGAAATGATTCGAGCTTTGTGACATGGTGCATTATCCTGCTGGAAGTAGCCATCAGAGGATGGGTACATGGTGGTCATAAAGGGATGGACATGGTCAGAAACAATGCTCAGGTAGGCCGTGGCATTTAAACGATGCCCAATTGGCACTAAGGGGCCTAAAGTGTGCCAAGAAAACATCCCCCACACCATTACACCACCACCACCAGCCTGCACAGTGGTAACAATGCATGATGGATCCATGTTCTCATTCTGTTTACGCCAAATTCTGACTCTACCATTTGAATGTCTCAACAGAAATCGAGACTCATCAGACCAGGCAACATTTTTCCAGTCTTCAACTGTCCAATTTTGGTGAGCTTGTGCAAATTGTAGCCTCTTTTTCCTATTTGTAGTGGAGATGAGTGGTACCCGGTGGGGTCTTCTGCTGTTGTAGCCCATCCGCCTCAAGGTTGTGCGTGTTGTGGCTTCACAAATGCTTTGCTGCATACCTCGGTTGTAACGAGTGGTTATTTCAGCCAAAGTTGCTCTTCTATCAGCTTGAATCAGTCGGCCCATTCTCCTCTGACCTCTAGCATCAACAAGGCATTTTCGCCCACAGGACTGCCGCATACTGGATGTTTTTCCCTTTGCACACCATTCTTTGTAAACCTTAGAAATGGTTGTGCGTGAAAATCCCAGTAACTGAGCAGATTGTGAAATACTCAGACCGGCCCGTCTGGCACCAACAACCATGCCACGCTCAAAATTGCTTAAATCACCTTTCTTTCCCATTCTGACATTCAGTTTGGAGTTCAGGAGATTGTCTTGACCAGGACCACACCCCTAAATGCATTGAAGCAACTGCCATGTGATTGGTTGATTAGATAATTGCATTAATGAGAAATTGAACAGGTGTTCCTAATAATCCTTTAGGTGAGTGTATGTGTGGGTAGCAGTGGAGGTGATACAAGGTTACTGATTATTCATGAGTCTGCAGTTGGGTAGAAATGGTGCATCAGCATCATTCAGGAGAACAAAAAAAACAGCTTCTCTCAGATGATCTTGATTACCTGTCCGGTTCATGTTGACAGGACACTGCGCCCAAGGTAGTGGCTCCTGGAAGGAGTTAAAGAAGTACCACATGACCCAGGCGATGATGGTGTTGTAGTACATTCCAACCAGGAAGGAGACAAACATGGATGCAATACCTGCGAGGTACAAACATTTTTAAGCACATCAGCAGGAAGTAGAGGAAGCTTTGTTTTGGTCAAACTCATACGTTAATTACTTTGGTGAGTACAGAGTTCTCAATTCATTGGCCCTGATTGGATAAGCAAAGCCAGATAGAGATTCTCAAGTGCTGAGATGTTCAGTGCTTACAGATTAGCTGTACATATAAAATGTATGATATGTTTCTCGTTGGTTATTGGTTAGAAGACTAACTTGACGGACTTGATGGACAGGTAGACAGAATGCTCAGAAGTGTCATTTACAAAGAAGTACAGGAACAGAACGAGATCTCATTTTAGATAAAAGTAGTTTACTGCTACTAACACGTTACTACCCACCGATGCCAGTTAAATATGGACTAATGGCTGACCAGACCCCCACGCTGCCCTTCCTGAGTCGCTGGCCGATGGCAAACTCCAGGTGCAGCAGGGGGATTCCCTCCAGGACCAGCAGGATCAGGAACGGGATCATGAACGCGCCTGGGAACAGGTAGAAAGCCAAATTCACCAAGAGAAACAACACTTCTCTGAGTCTGCTGACCAGCTGAGCAGATGGATTTAGGTTCCAGTCTCATGCTTGGGGACTCCTTTCTCCCTGCTATGACAGTGTTAGTTTAAGCATCTCTTTGCTCTTCGCTGAGTGGTGACTGGATGTTTTAGTTTTTTATGGGGATAACCATTCTTAAGAGTCACAAGTAATTGTGCTGTTTATGGCTATAATTTAGCATCCAAAAGGTTGTTGGTTCAAGTCCCAGGAGGCATTTGTGTAATAAGGAGTAAACAATCATCTTGACACAGAATGTATATTCCTACCTGTGTAGAATCGCTGCTTAGGCTGAATATTTACAGTGTTAATAGCGGGGTCTCACCACATCTTGATGAGTGGTTATGGAAGATGGATGGATGGATGGATGGATTGCAGGTTCAGGTACCATTAATTATAACCACTTTTTGTGGTCAGACTCATACCATCCAAACTTAAAGATAATCACTAGAAATCAACCACATTGATTATGGAATGATACGAGCTTTTTAAGCAAAAGTATTGTTTCTATGTCGCAAACAAAACAAGATGTTGTTGTTGTACATGTGGATAACCAGCCGTTGAGTGATATTGGTTGAGGAGGTCATGATCTAACCAAATTATTAATAATCAACAGCTGTTGGCTAATGTGTCCTTTTGGGCTTCCCTTTCAAAGCTCTCCTCCATTTTTCTGTTCTGTTGAATTGTTATTGCAGTCTATTGACACATACAGTAAGAGTCGCTACCGTTATAGTTCCTTAAAATGGGGCATTTAACCAGAAAAGTTTTCGTTTTCCAGACCAAACACCATTTTCTATCATTTTGAGCATTTCATACACCATATTGAAAGTTCCCTTCCTACCTCCTCCATGACTCTGGCACAGGTAGGGGAATCTCCAGACGTTACCCAGACCCACACAGAAGCCCACACAGGTCAGCATGTACTGAGCCTTATTGTCCCATTTGGGTCTGTCCCCAGCCTCCTCCACCTCCATCTTCTCCAGCTCCTGGTGGGACGGGATCCGCTCCTCCAGACCTGGGTTGGGCAGCTGTAGCTTCATGGTTCCTGGGGATCTCCTGCTGCAGAAGGTGATGGTTACCTGCCTCACTCGGCGCCGATGTCACTCTGAGTGGGAATGCGGAGCCCCTCTGTATTTATAGTGACCTTTAGCACCTAGACTACACCCCCCCCCCCCCCATCATGTGTGAATGACCGTAAGAATCTGTAAAAGGCCAGTAAGGAATTGTGGTTCATCAGCAGAATCGAAGAGCTACAGTCACAGACAAACGGATAATAATTAATTGATTTTGGAGACGAACAAGAGAACAAAATCTTCCACTGTGAGGGAATTTCATCCATACTTCTTTACGGTGGTAACAGTTGTGGGCAAAACACCTCAGTGAGCTACCAGAATGCAGAGAGGTTTGTTTGTGTTTCCTTTCATTCGTGCTTTAGTTGGGTTTCAGAAAAGTGCATTATGAGTGGAAACTTGTAAACTCTTGTTTTTGTAAACACATTCCCCTAGTCCTTTGCTGAGATATAATACCTCAGATGGAGACACAGGAAATCAAACCATGAGAAAACCATTTTTTGAATTTGATTTAATTTCTGATTAAATGTGATACCCTAGTCGTTAAATCTTCACAACCCAGGCCAGATTTCCATCCTGATATACTAGCAACAGGACTAAAGAGTGACATTTCCTGGTAAATTCCAAGTAGGTGGAAGAACTGAAGTTCTCGCATCCTCAGCACAATAACTTGAATATATGAATAATAGAAGTTTGGGGGATTGTTTCCATTTAGATGATTCCAAAAAATATATATAATTGGTCCTCAAATGAGTATTTATAGACTCAGAGACCATGGCAGCTTCTACTCATGCCATCCAATCTTCATTTCTTCTCCAAATCATCTCCTCCTGTTTTCCTCTTCATGATGTCCAGATGGAGGGGGTGGAGTTTCAGAAATGTTTTTATTTTTTTAAATATTAAAATAATGGGCTGGTTATTATCTCCCACTCTTGACTGATTTGTTGACATGCCCTGATACTGAGCTAATTTGCTTGTTCCTTTGCCCAATCGATTGCTGCAAATATTTGACAGCTGAAGGTGGAAGCTGTGCAGACCAGATGTGAGGCAGAGGGTTTGGAGCCCCGTTTGGGATTAAACCAATTAAGACGCTACAATGATAAGACATGAAGGTCTCAGTTTACGGGTTAAGGTGAGGTGTGGTGTCATGGGGGTTTGTAACAACATATTATGTAACAACACATTATGTATTAACATTGCGTTATGTAATAACTCGACAAAATGTAACAAATTTATAGACTACTTTATAATTTGATATTGCAACATTACCCTATTATCATCATCATCATCAGTTATTACCATCATTCAATTTGTTACATTCTTTTAAGTTATGTATAATGTAGCATTATTACACAATACATTGTACAAGGTAACCTGCTACATTAAGAAAAACCATGTTAATTTGAACTGATAGAAACAGCTTAATTTCCTTTTTATTCTTTATTAATGATTCCTTCAGTCTTGTTGACATTCTTCACCATTGTACAAAATGAAAGCATAGTCAGGATATGAATAAACCATCAAATCCATATTTCTGTTTGAGTTCATCTTCAGCCATCCTGATCCAATTTTATGTGAACTTGATTAGTCTGCTCATATTGACTAGCCTGTGAAGTAGAGTTTGAGGAGGATTTGAACGGGAAACAGGAACCGCTGCGATGACTCTTTGATGGTGCAGGTATGGTGCAGTTTTAAAAGACTGATTAGATGAAAATTCACAGTGTTTCCTAGTGGGAGAGGATGGGGATTTGAAACCTGATCACCTGCTTGAATAATCGGCAGGTCTTTGTACTTGAACACTGATATCTCCGGACACGTGGACATGGGACTCAATTAATGTGACTTTATGACATCATAAATAACGTGAGATTTTCACTTCTGGATCCCAACCCAGCTGCTGCTAGACAAACAAAGGAGCAGAAGGTTCAGGTTCAGATCCAGACCAAGATTTTAACCAACTCAGTTGAGCGAATGTAACTCTTTACACTCAGCTGGTTGGATGAAACAAAATCTTGGTCTGGATTTATACTTTCTGAACCTAAACTTATCACCTCTGCAGAGAAGATTTGGACAATCATGACAAAACACAGATTTTTGCTGCTCAGTAATAAAACACTTTGTTGGTGGCAAAAAATGTGATCTTAGATTATAAAATAGTATCCGAATTACTGTTTGAATTTTGTTGACTTTTCATGGTTGTGTTGATTGCCTTTCTATCCCCCCCTCGCCCCTAAGAAGGAAGCTTCCCCCCCAATAGACATGGTCCAGCCCTTGTCACATGGTCTTGTGCAAAGTAGACGCATGAAGATAGCATGCATACATGCCAAACGACTCCTAAATTTACCATACTTACTACTGTTCTGACCTCAAACCATGCAGCTCGAAACTGCTGAGGCAACCATGAGATTAACCTCCAGTTTCGTAATATTCACTAAAAAGGTGAGGATATAACAGTAACTTGGTAATGATTAACCCTAAAACATTTAAACGAGCCTCAGGTTCTTGTTCATTATCATCCAGTACTGGTAAGTTGGTAAATTGGCTCCCTGTCAGTGTGGCGTCTCTGTGTCTGTAGCGACCTTTAGCACAAAGACCAGAGGACTCATTTACAGCCAGTCAACAGCATTAAAGAAGAAACAATTTGTGAAAAAGATCTTGATTTACAATTTAGAGAAACTAAACAAAAGGAAGCTTTTTCTATACTTATAAAGAAAATGAAGTACCAAAGTCAGTGATTGTTTTTAGCAAATGGTTTTAATTCACATTAACAAGGATGTATTAATATAAGAGGTGAAATGAGGAGGTAGGGTGTTAGCTCTGTTGCCTCATATTGCTGGGACCTGGGTTTGAGTCTCTGCCGTAACTCCATGTGTGTGGAGTTTGCATGTTCTCCCCCTGTCATCGTGGGATTTCCTCCAGGTGCTCTGGTTTCTCACCACCATCCAAAGACATTCTGAGGTTAATTGGAGTTACCAAGTTGCCCATAGGCATGAATGGTGCGTAAGTGTGCCCATCCTGGGTTGTGCTCTGGACCAGCTCCAACCCTGACCCTGAATAGGACAAGTGGGTATAGGAGATGGATGGGATAGATGTAGTTTAGGATTGAAGTTGGTGCACATCTCTGATTAGGCACCAGGCCATTGCTACACACTAAAAAGGCAACTTAAAGAGCCAGTCACCGGTTTTTTAGGGTCTTTGGAAAATGAACCCCCCCACCCCTGTAGTAGGGGCCGGTCTTCTTTTCAATCTTATGTCCATCAAACAGTGCCAGGACAGCAGTGGGCAACAGTGTTGGCTCATCTTAGCTACAAAAACTACTTCAGAATGACAGAAAAGTAACAATGTAAATAATCAACATAATATACTCCATGGAAAAGTCCAAATAGTTCTTTAAATTGAACTAAACTATAACAGAAGAAGATAAACAGAAAATTTTAGGTACAGCAATAACGTATGGTCTATGTTTAGTCTTTATCTATCTTTCCATCGTGTTATAAAAATACTCAAAATGAGTAATAAGCATGTGACACAGTTTACCAAAATAAAAGCCTCGTTAAAATCAGCCGCTAATGAATAAATCCGCAGTAAATTTTCCTTTGTTATTGTGTGAATTTCTGTGACTTTTTAAACTTCCTGTGAACCCATTCTGTTCCGATGACAAGTCTCTGAAAACACTCCAGTCTCCTTTTGGCTATCGAGCCTCACTAAGACATTCAGCTGGTTTCTATGGGTCCGAGCTCATCTGTACTTTATCAGAGATGGTGCTGATAGAGTCTGATTTGTGCTCATTGCTCCTCGAGCAGCAGCGCCTCCTGATGAATTTAAACAAGGCTGTGGCGGGAATCACTGTGCTGGGAACCCCGGCCAGGATGACGATTATTGCGTAGATCCAGCCTGGATACGGAATCTTCTCCTGGGTGGGAAAGCTTGGCTGAAAATAAACAAAAGTAATTCAGCACTGATTCGCCAAACATCGTGATAGACTTTGGCAAGTTTTTATCTCAATTTGGTGTTTCTGTCTATGTATATTCTATTTATGTTGCAAAAAAAAATTTAGCAACAGAATTATCATTAGGAAAAATGCAAAATATATGTATTTAACTTTATTTGCCTTAATTTGTAGATACCAGCCGGTCAGTTGACACTAAAAAAAATAGCTAGTTATGATAAAAATTATTATGATTTTCATTAGTAACACATTTGTACAAAATGGATTTTCGCTGATTAATTTCATAGGCTAAGAGACCAAAGATAGCATGACTTTGAAACGCTGCTGTTGCACATACCGAATCAGGGTTCCAGACAATGTAGGTGAGTTCTGCACTGACTTTGGTGATGAAGTAGAAGAGGAAGATGACCAGCATGATCAATGGGCTGATGACCCTCCATGTCGACTGCCAGAAGATGTTGGGCTTGTGGCCAATCATGAACTTGATGTCCTCATTGAACCTTAGGGAACACAAACACAAAAAAATGATTGTTTTTCCATAGCATTTGTATCCCTCAGTGCAGCTAGTTACGATTGAACAGAATCTTTATCTGGAGTTAGAAGTGGGCTGGACTTACCTGTCTATCCCGTAGATGTAAACCACAGACACCATCTCGCAGAACGCGATGATCAGTAATGGGATAGAACCAGCAAAGCTGTCAAACAGAGCCAGCCAGTAGTTACCGGACCTCTGCACAAATATCACGGCTATGATGAAGGAGACCAGACATATTGAACCTGGAACATATATATGAAAACATAATAAGGTTAAACATTCATAATTGGATTTGTGATTCTGTTTGAAAGGATGTATGAGAATAAAGCTGAAGTACTAAACATTGCATGGATGTTCACTGGGTTTTGGGACACTCACCTGTGATGGCTTCCTTGGGCCACTTTTTGGGAATGATTTTGAGGTCTTGCAGAGGCACTAGCACGCCCTCAATGTTGCCGAACATAGACGACAGCCCCAGACAGAAGAGCATGATGAAGAAGAGGATGGACCACAGTGGAGAGACTGGCATCTTGGTGATGGCCTCTGTGAAGACGATGAAGGCCAGACCGGTGCCCTCGACACCCTAAGGGTGCAACACCAGAGTGCTAATATTATACACTGCTGACTTTGTTGTGAACCCAATGGATGCATTGTAATTTAGCTAGATATGCTATTTATATAGAATGCTATTTCTGCATTAAAAAAATAAAAATTTCTACGTAAAGTAATAATATTCATTGAAGAAAAAGTTTCAGCCTCATTCATTTTCTACAATACCACTTATCATATGAAACAGGCTAATTTCAATTCTGGACCAAAAATTTTAATGAAACACAGGGGTATGAAATGGTACAGACCAGAATAAGCAGTTACAAGATGGGTGAACACATGATCTCAAAACGTTGTTATTGTACCTCACTTAGGAATGTGTTCAAGTCACATGTCTTCAGGTTCAGAGTTTGAATAATATCTGGAGACGTCATGTTGTGATACTGCAGAACTTCACTATAGTTACTTTGCGTGATGCTTCCCTCAGGAAGATCAAATGTGTTCATCAATGCCAATATATTCCTAGAAAAGACAGATAAAGAGAGCAGGATATTAAATACATTTAAATGTGATACGACCTGATCTCCCGCATTGTTCTATTAGTCTAATTAAACTGCAAAGCTGCTCTATCCTCATCACAAACAAAGACACGTACCCGCCAAGACAGTCATCAAATCGTTCGGTGGCACGGAATCCAATGATGGAATAGATGACGGTGGCAGCGTAGATTGAGGTGAAGCCATTTATTATGGAAATAATGACCGCGTCCTGCTCACAGTTGTTACTGTACAAAAGAATGACTCCATAATATTAACATGCCATCCCTACATTACCACAATCTCTACATGTATTCTTTAGATGACATTTCCATCCTTTTGTATAACTGCATTACTTGAAATGTGATTCATGTTCATAGCCTCATCATGATAACTTACTGCACTGAGTTGTAGCTGGAGAAGGAGATGAGACCCCCAAAGGCCAAGGAGAATGAGTAGAACACCTGGGCTCCAGCATCTAGCCAGGTAGCTGGGTTCGCCAGCTCAGCTACCTGGATGGATTGAGGAGCAGCATATAAGCATGAAGGTAGCGCTTAAGAAATGAAATGGAATGACAAGCAGGCTTTTACTCGCCAGCGAGAACAATCTGCTGCATAAAGATGCCACAAGCTTGTTCATTCTGTCACGCTACTGTCAGGGTCGGTGCCCGTCTGGCCCTGTCCCATTTGTTTTATCCCTGTTTGGCCAGCAGGTGTCACTGACCATCCTGTTCCCTCTGTCTTATAGTCCTATGTCCCTAGTGTGTTTCCCTGCTCCCTGGTCTGAGCGAGTGGCTCAGATGCTGAATCCCTCCTGTCATCAGTTCAAGGCTGACCAGAGGCCAGCCTCACCTGTTATTTAAAATGTATTGGTTTTCTGTTTTCCTCTGCGCCTGTGATTGTCTTTGCTTTATGTTCTTGTTTTAGGTTTACTTCCTTGTTTAATTTTGTTCTGCTAACTTATATTCTTAGTCTTTCCTAGTGTTGTTAACCCTTAGTGTTTGTTAAGGTTTCCCAGTTTTTGTGTTTGTTAGTTGTAATTTATTCCACCTGCTTCTTGTTGTCTCATGCCTGTACTGATTGGTTGATTTTGTTATGGTTCACACCTGCCCCTTGTTAGCCTTGTTATCTGTATGTATTTCAGTGCCTGTTCTTGTTCTGTTTGTTGTTGGTTCGTTGTGTCTAACACTAAGGGTTAATTAGTCCCGATGACCAACCCATGGGCATCTTTATGCATATTTATGTCAGCCAATCATGGAGAGTGGGTGGGATTAGAACAAATGAAAAAGTTCGACCTAGGAACCCTGCACAGGTGGTGCCTCAAAATGGCGATTACCACAGTGATTATGCATCACATGATGTCATATGCTGTCAATTTTGTCTGAAGATACAACCAGCTTAACTGTTGAAATCTACAAAGAAATCATCTAGTTTTCCTTGGCTAAATGGACGTTCAAGTGAGCAGATGACTTCTTATCATGTTATGTAATCAGTTGTCATCATTTAACATTCTCTTATTCTTCACTAGATGTACCTCGGTGCCTTGTGTCATCTAATCTCCAAATGATGAGATACCAAGGTCTACAAAAGTTGGGTTTCCAATTTCTACATCCATGTATCCTCTGCAGGGCCATGGCAAGTCTAGCTGGAGCCTCCTGACACAAGCACAAGACACAAGGCGGGGCGACACTCTGGATAGGGTGCCAGTCCATCCACAGACTCACTATAGACGCACTATAGGTAATTTAGAGATGCCTAACAAGAGGAGAACTCTGCTCAAACGGGACTGGGGGAGGAATCCAACCTGCCCCACCCCCCTAAGGGTTAGCACTGGGGCTGTAGTACTGGGGTACAGTCTCCAGGCATTTTTCTGTTGGTTTAGATTTGTCTTGGACTAGTTCGTTTTCGCACTCAGACTTGTCTTTAACTTGGCCATTGGTCTTGGCAAATATTCTAATTGGTTTCGACCGAGTCCAGTTGCCTTTTAAAATATATGTTTTAATTCTCAAGTAACTCCTCCTTTAAAACAAAATACTTTAAAAGAAAATGGACATTGGTGTAGTTCATTCAAAATCCATCTGGAAAAGGGCATTAACATTGGCTGGCTGGTAATCAATCATATACCTGCCAAAACTCATCTTTGTGATGAATCCATGCTCATCATTTGCATTTTGGCCAAAAACATGCCGCATCTCTAGCATATATTGAGATATACTGTGTCTCTAGCATCACACAAAAATTACAAACAGGTAAGTAAGTAGTCTCAAAGAGGACTCTTTTTTTCTCTCTCTCTTGACCGTCTCTGTCATTTGAACCTCTTTGGACTCAGTCTTGACTTGGTCTCAACTAGTCCTGGTCTTGGACTTGACAAAGGTGGTCTAGCCTAGAGCTCTAGGTTTCAGTTAAACTTTGTTGTTGTGTCCCATGCTGAACTTTTTTTTTTTTGTTCTATGCATATAAAATACCATAAAATGAATACAGGGAAAAACTTACATCTGGAGTGAAGAGGAACTTTATTCCATCCACTGAACCTTTCAGAGTCAGTCCTCTAACCAGGAAGATGGTGAGGACCACATATGGCAGTGTGGAGGTCACATACACAGCCTGAGGAGAAGGGCATGTGTTTGAAACAATTATATCAGACCTGTGTGTGATTCTTAGGCTTTTGAGATGGGAGCCCTACCTTGCCAGTGGTCTCGATGCCCCTGATGCAGCAGACATAGAGCACAGTCCAGGCACATATCAGGCACAGGACCATCCACCACTGCAGGCCCCCAGAATCCTCTATGACTTTTGAAGTATTGAGGGTCTCCCGGTACCAGAAGTAATCCACTGGGGAGCTCCTGGCGCACTCTGACACCAGGCCTGCAGGGGGCGACATTCATGCTGTTTGCATGTTTTTACAACCGAATAAAAATGAACCCATTGTTCTTAAACCAGTATTGTAATACTGCACCTGTTTTGTTTTCATTGATAGGACATTGGCTCCATGGCAGCGGCTCCTGGAAGGAGTTGAAGAAGTACCACATGACCCAGGCGATGATGGTGTTGTAATACAGTCCAACCAGGAAGGAGACGAACATGGATGCGATTCCTGTGTGCCATAAAGTTCAGGAATTGCTGACGTAGTTTCAAGCATCGTTTATCAGATTGTGCATGTCTTCGGACTTTGGAACAAAAATGGGGAGCAATCTGCCCAAAATCTGAGAGTGAGGGCAGCCCAAACCCTTAAGATATGAGGCATCATAGCTGGCTTGGACATGCTGGACTCACCCACACCGGTGAGGTAGGGATGAATGGCCGTCCAGACCCCCACGCTGCCACTCCTGAGTCGCTGGCCGATGGCAAACTCCAGGTGCAGCAGGGGGATTCCCTCCAGGACCAGCAGGATCAGGAACGGGATCATGAACGCACCTGGGAACCGATATTGAGTTAAACTCAATGGCTGGTATTTCATTGCACTGTAGGTGAAGGTGTAAATTCTTTCAGGATAACGTCAGTAATGATTCTTCTGCATGCTGTGCTTATCAGCTATTTAAGCTATCTATATTCACAGGATACCATTGCATAATGTTTGTCAAGGTCATCATATCTGTACAGGAACTTGTGTGCTCGCTAGCATTTGCAGAGATCTTCTGGCTGAAAATCTTCTGGGTACTAATGCATGGGAACCTTGAATTAGATGAAACCACGGTAAAACTCTGGGTTCTTCCATGGAGAACACAGTAATGTCTGAATGTAAATGGTATTTTGTGGGTAGAGAGTTTCCCTTTTCCTGTCTTTTACTGTCTTCCAGCAAGGGACAGATCAGATAAAGCATGTTAAGGGGACACTTAGGACAGAATTTGTAAACTGACCTTTCATTTAAAAGGACCTAGATTTCACTTAAGCACTGAATTCTTGCTGTGTGCTGATTGGTCAGACACAACGCATGTGTGACTAGCGTTAATGTGAAATAGCTGGATGAGTCTTACAATCAAGGAAACAAACAAGTAAAAGCACAAGAAGAACCGGACTATTTATCCAAGCAGAGGAGCCTTTCAGTTTGTTGCTTAAAGCAGCTCAAACTGTCCTCACTGACATGCATTATCTGGTTACCATAATGGTTACCACACAGTTACTGTATATATAATAAAGGGTTTTCCCCATCAAGCAGATAAAAATGGCTCTGGATACTGATTACCCTGGGAGCACTGCTGAACCCAGAGATTTAATCCTGAGATTTTAATCTCAAAATATACCCTCCGCTGGAGGTGAAGTGAGACAAGTAAGTGTACAAGCTGCATTTGAAAGCTGGCTGCTGTCACTAAGAAGAACTTCACTGCAGCCTGGCAGTGTGTCTAAACCCGCAATAAATGTTAACATGTGTTTAACGTGCTCTTAATATGTTATTATGAAGAATAACAAAAGAAAAAGTTCATATAAGGCAAAATCCATCCATTATAGAGGCATGCATACAGATTGAAATTTGTATTACAAATGAGATTTAAATTAAATATGCTTTATTTGGTATAAAATTTGTTTTTGTTTTTGAAACTTAGAGACTTAGAGATACAAGAAAAGACTTTAAAGTTCATAGTGGTTTGGTCATGAGTGTCATGATATGACATTAATTGCCTGGTTGGTCCACACTAGGACTAGTAAACTAACAATTGAGGGGTAGGTTTAGTCTATGATAGAGAGTACCAAGGATCCTGCCTGGGCTTTCAAAGCCAGGCTCCCATTGCAGCAGTAAGTGTCCCTGTTTACATCGCAGTGCATTACAGACCACTTCTGATGCCCTGTACTACATCAAAATGCATTACAGACCACTTCTGATGTCCTTGACTATACCAAAATGCATTACAGACCACTTCTGATGTCCTTGACTAAATCAAAATGCATTACAGACCACTTCTGATGCCCTTTACTACATCAAAATGCATTACAGACCACTTCTGATGCCCTTGACTACACCAAAATGCATTACAGACCACTTCTGATGTCCTTGACTACATCAAAATGCATTACAGACCACTTCTGATGCCCTTGACTACATCAAAATGCATTACAGACCACTTCTGATGCCCTTGACTATATCAAAATGCATTACAGACCACTTCTGATGCCCTGTACTACATCAAAATGCATTACAGACCACTTCTGATGTCCTTGACTACATCAAAATGCATTACAGACCACTTCTGATGTCCTTGACTACATCAAAATGCATTGCAGACCACTTCTGATGCCCTTGACTATGTCACAGTGTATTACAGACCACATCTGATGCCCTTGACTACATCTCAGTGCCGTTTGCTAATTGATTTCACTCCAGTGAACATTGCTTCCTTCCTCAAACATCTGCTTCCTGCCTGAAAATTTAATAATTGCGTTCTGCAGGCTGTAACAAATCTTCATACTCGCATAATTAATTGAGAGAAAAAAAACTGCAGCACTCAGTCATGGCACATGTGACACTTTTAAACATTTAGAGGTGTGTCAAAATGGGCTTATCGGTTCTTCGAAAAAGGGTGCTGGGTGATTTACTGTCTAATCGTTCTGTGCTAATAGCCACAATGTTTGCGCACGCCATAAAAATGGGTAATGGAAAACACGATGCGGAGAACATGAAGTACACAAGTATTTGCAGATGTGTAACCTCCTGTAAAGGGTTAATGCCAGGCAGCATTATTTTCCTGTTTGTATACATTGATGCCGTTGTACCATCTTCGCTTCTCAGTAAAACCTCCTTATTGCTCATTAACAACATTCCCATCTTACCTCCTCCGTGACTCTGGCACAGGTAGGGGAATCTCCAGACGTTACCCAGACCCACACAGAAGCCCACACAGGTCAGCATGTACTGAGCCTTATTGTCCCATTTGGGTCTGTCCCCAGCCTCCTCCACCTCCATCTTCTCCAGCTCCTGGTGGGACGGGATCCGCTCCTCCAGACCTGGGTTGGGCAGCTGCAGCTTCATGGTTCCTGGGGATCTCCTGGTGCAGAAGGTGATGGTTACCTGCCTCACTCGGCGCCGATGTCACTCTGACTGCGAGTGCAAAGTCACTGTGTATTTATAGTGACCTTTAGCATCTGACTCCCCCCCCCCCCACCATCTTTACATTTTTATTTATCTCCATAATCACTTTTTTGTAGCTTGTCAGCAGGACACTGAATAGGAAGGTGAGCGCTGATTATGGATGTGACCAGGCTTCTATTTCTTACCAAATGGCTTTTCTATAAAAACCAATTGCTTGATAAGAATTTTGTGTGCCTGGTTATATGGGGGCGTTTAGAACAGGCGAATATGCAGAATCATCCTGTGTTAATTAGATGCTTATCAACATCTTCCTCTCTTTCCTTTGGGTTGGTTTTAACTCCCAACAGCCCACGATATGCCGTTACAACCCTGTAATGAGGAGAATAGACGAGTGATATTGCTCAAGCTGTGAAATGTAATAATGCTTATTGCCGAAGGGTAATAACTAATACATGTCACCAAAATATAACACATCATTATTGATTTCAGTAGCTCTTGTAAAATGAAATGATACATAGACTTGGCTCCTTGTTACTATAAACACAAACAAATAAGAACATTTTAGTATACAAAGGTTAGGGGTTTTAAACTAATATTCTGAAAGAAAGCCAGGGGGTGCAGATCTGATGCCTTGACGGTTGTGGGTGTCACATTCCCAGCTTGTTTCCTTGTGTTCCTGTTTATTTCCTTGATGCTCACGCCTTCTTCACTCATTCACTCACTCATTTTGATTTTCCCAGAAATAAGGCATAATTCTGGGCCCTTCATTGTCGAATCACAAACTAAACTGTTTCCGTTGAAAAATAATATTGCTGCAAACAATTGAAAGTGATTTACATATAAACAATAGGAACAAACAAACAAATGCATACTATATAGATATAAAATACATCAATTATATTTAATGTTATATATATATAAAAATATATAAAAGAAAGGATTGTATAATTATATTTATAGAAAAATGTTGGCAAGATAAATTATCTTGTCAATGATTAAGTAAAATTGAGACATGGATGTATAAACATTGATTTTCTTGTGCTTGAATGTAGCTTGTCATGTTGGTGTGTGATGGGTAAAGCTAAACTTGACGTGAAGCTATTCAAAACCTTCTCCACATCTGAAGGTGAAACTGGAGTTAATAGCTAACCCTCATGGTCGGGCTAGTGAGCTTGAAACACATTTGAGAAAGCAGCAACTTATCTATAATCCCAATTTTACATAAAAAGCAAACACACCAAACACCATTTTTAAAGAATGTTATAATTAAGTTGTCAGGCCCAATTAAATACATATATTGCTATGCTGCATAGTTTTATGTTTCCATATGTGTTTATAAACCGTGTGGAACTTTGGAGGTGGGTGTGCGGTTCAGTGACTAATGAGACTTTTGTGATCTTCGTGATCAGCAGGTTGGCAGTTTAAATCCCAAGACTGGCAGAATAATTTCATGACTGGGCCCTTGAAAAAGGCCCTTAACCCGTTAATGGGCCCCAAGAATGGACTGAACCTGATTTCCCGAAATGTTGCTTTGGATCTGGATCTGCTAAATAAGTGATATATAGTGATATATAGTGATATATAGTTCTTGTCTACAAAGCAGAAATGATATGAACATACTTCTATAATGATGTTTAACAGTAAATTGCCGTCAAGGCAATTACTCAATAACTTACTTGGGATTATGTAAAATAAAATTTGACTGCTTGGTTGAATGATTCAGGGATTTTAGGTTAAAAAGAGCTTTATTGCGGCAAAATGATTTAATCAAAAATACTTTAATGTTGCATTTGAAGAAAAAACTAACATAACTATGGAAAATGAGCTGCGATTGAATCCCGGCTCACTTCGACTTTGTACTGCATAAGCAGTTACACAGGATGGAAAGACAGGATGAATGGAGAAATAACATTTGCTAATAAGTTTGTATATTTGGCTGTGACCGTTCGGGATATTGAACCTTGGTAATCAACACCATATCCTTGATCCCCTGACTATCTGCTGAAATTCTGGTCTGACCCCCAATCAACTAAGGCCTGACTTACAATATTTTTAAAAACAGTAGCACCCCAGAAGATTATCTATTTCCCTTAGCAAATATTACCTCAACTTACACAGTGTCAACAGCAAAGAAAATGGCCTTTGAGTGAATTCTTTGTCATTGTACCTTTCGGGTGATGATGTCATTTGTATGTCTGTATCCTTACAATAATACATGGAATATAAACTGTTAATAAGTAGCAGTTACACTGATTCCAGGCTCATCTGTATTTTATTGTCCCTCAAGCAGCAGTGCCTCCTTATTTAAGCAAAGGCTGTGGCAGGAATCGCTGCCCCGGGTGTCCAGGCCAGGATGACGATTGTCGCGTAGATACAGTGTGGATACTGAAGCTTGTCCAGGGTGGGAAACCTTAGCCGAAAATAAAAGAAAGTCATTTATACACTGACAGGCAGGGGGCGCCATAAAGGGGGGACAGTTAGGAGAATTCCAAGGGTCCCTGAACGACAAGGGTCCTAAAAAATTTAGGTGACTATTGATAACATCAGATGTGCCACTACTGGACAGATAAAAGTAAACTTGCCATGGCTAGTCACCAAGAAGCCAGTTCAAAGAAATTCTTTTCACACTTTCCAAAGAAACTGTTGTCTTGATGTGTCAGAATAAGTGTCCTTTCTGCCAAGGTGGTCAGATCATTCATGCAGACTTGTCCATCCTTATCTGCGAGTGTACAAACTCATTTTTATTGTCATGGCACGTGTCGAAAGTCCATTCTAGACTTTTTATCTTTGATGGAAGCTTTTTTTTCAGCCAACTGATAAGAACGACTCTGCCTGGATATTGCACACAGGTATATTGTCGCTGAAATAATCCTCCTGGAAAACCGTTTCCTGTGACCTCTATCCAGAGCAACCTGCTCTTTCAACAGCGGAGATGATACCATGTCAGCCTTGGAGATTCCAGCTCAAAAGCTACGTTCTGTGATCCTGGGTTTTTTTTTGATATAAGGAGTCCAACTTGGGTCGTAACATTAAACATACTAAATCACGCATGAGTTCTGAATCAACTGCATACCTTTGTTTGGATTTGTTCATGAAGAACAAAGAAATCCTAGTGTTTAGCACAAACCATTAACGATGCACCTTGCCAGAAGATTTCACACCCATACGTTGGTAGATTTGGTGCAGCCGGCAAATCCTCAGCATTTTTTCCACATGGCCAAACTATGACGTTAGGAGACTCATCACCTTTGGCTGATGCTACCTAAAATGGCTTTTTGGGTCTATTTCAGTTGGTTTTCTGTCTGCTTTCCCCACATGTAAGAGATCCAAAGTGTGTTACACAGGTGTTAATCTGCACATGCCTACTTCTCCATGTGGTAAATATAAATATAGTCGGCTGTCGAATTTTGGCCGTGCCCACAGAGGCTGAATTTTTTATTGGGTTATGTGTTAGTATAACAAGATGTTTTGCGTAAATCATTATTGAATAGGGTCAAATAATGCAAAATATTATTGAGATCTACTTGCATCTTATTATTCTTCCAGCTAAATATACATAAGTGTTATCCCTTCAGAAAAACTATGAATTCTTTTTTCATTCGTGCTTTCAGTACATTTGTGCACATTTGCACTTCGTGCAAAGAGATTGAAATAACTGCCCCTTATTTCACTGATATGTAATATATTATAACATTGTGTTGTTTAACTATTAACATACGTTTTCAGGAACTTGTGTATTACTAGTCCATAATTACCACGATTTGACCCTTTTTCTTGGTTGGGTTAAATTTCCTTGCTCGGAGAAAACAAATTATCAAAATCTTTAGTAACTGTGATCCCAGGAACATTCACTAATCTAGGGCAGCATCACAGCCCCTGTCACTCACAAAGCCTTTAACGCAAATACAAAGCAGAAATGTGTAACCACCTCATCTGTTGCTTGGTAACAAGTCCCCCCCCCTTCTTACCTCCTCCATGACTCTGGCACAGGTAGGGGAATCTCCAGACGTTACCCAGACCCACACAGAAGCCCACACAGGTCAGCATGTACTGAGCCTTATTGTCCCATTTGGGTCTGTCCCCAGCTTCCTCCACCTCCATCTTCTCCAGCTCCTGGTGGGACGGGATCCGCTCCTCCAGACCTGGGTTGGGCAGCTGCAGCTTCATGGTTCCTGGGGATCTCCTGGTGCAGAAGGTGATGGTTACCTGTTGTCAGTGTGTTTCAATGCACAGATGCATATGAGATAATGTATGTAAACCACGTCATTAGTGAGGTAGTATGGGGGGCATTTACCATTGTTTCACCTAAACCCTTCCCACCTTAATAGATCTGTGTTGGCTTCACTATATCAGAGGCCACTAAAAATGTCTCTGGACTATGTACTACTTTGCAATTTTGCATTTATATCCAGAAAGCATGGTGCAGGTTTCATAGAAAAATGCACCATAAAATTCTCTTGAATACTGTTGTTAACTCTATACTAAGTTCACACCATTCAAAACAGTTACAGATTAAACATTCCTTTGTCAATCAGTGCCTTGTCCAGTTACATTACAGTGTCAATGCACAGATGCTGTTCCGTGCATGTGAAGTTTGCGTGTTCTCTTCATGTCGTGCAGGTTTGATGTGCTTACAATGACTGACTCCCGCAGTCCAAGAACACACGGTTATGGGAATCAGCATCTCCAAACTGCCGTTTGGGCGTGTGCAAGAGTGCAAGGCGGAAGGATGAACAGGAATAAACCAACAATGACCTGTTCCAGCCATTAGATGGTGAACAACAGCTTGGGTCCATGTCTTCTTATCTTCAATCCTCGTTCAGCATGTGAAAAAACACACCACTTCAGACACACTGTGGGATGATGTACCTCTTCTCCCCAGTGATTCAGGCCCAAAAAGCTCCTTAAATGCCCTAAAATGGCCACACGTGTCCCAGCTAGGTGAGACCCCCAGCTGATATGCAGACACATCTCCCAGCTCACGTTTAATCTCCGGACAGACAGCCCCAGAAGGAACCTTGACCTCTCTGGCGTTAGTCTCGCCTGATACGTATTAACGTGCGGAGATCTTACTGAGAAGAAATGATTAACAGATGTGGACAGCACTGAAAATCAAGGAGTGCTGAGGTACGGCAGAGAGAGTCGGCTCTGATCCGCAAGCATCCAATCAGTCCCATGAAGTGATTAAGAGGTGGTAACACTTTAAAGCCATGTCTTTAGTAATTTATAAACACATTCATAACAAATAATAATGCATTTATAAAGCATTATAACCATGGCTATAAATATTTATCTAAAGGAATAACACATTATCGCTGTTAAGATCGCGGCGATCGTGCAGGCAGGAAGCGGCGAGGGACGAGGCCAGCAGGCAGGATTGCGGGAAACGAGGGTTTATTCGGGGGAAACAGGGCAGACAGCGACGCACAGAACATCAATGACGGACACCCAACTAAGGAAGACGTGGACTAATATACATGAAACAAGCCGAAATAACAGGGAACAGGTGATCACAATCGGGAATTAACACGAGGTAACAAGGGGGGCGTGGCACACTGGAGGAGCGAACGAGCAGGTCATGACAATAGCCATGTTTATTAAGGATTATGACTGCCTTATGAAGGTGTCCTCTATAATGCACCATAGATGCCTTTATTATGTGTTTTGCCTTTTTTATAAATATCTATAGCCCTGTTTATAATGCTTTACAAATGCATTATAATGCATTATGAATGTGTCTATAAATGACTAAAAACATTGGCTTAAATAAAGTGTTACTGAAATTTCCAACCAAGGAAGAAAATATTTTATTGCATAATTGGTCTAACAGTCAAACTAAAGTATAAACATAAGTTCTCCACACTGTTTAAATAGGACACGTGCACATCGACCAGTGCTGAGGCAGTGGGCAAAGTTAAACAATTTTCTCAGGTAGATATAGGGCCCTCAAAAGCAGGGTTAGATGACTGCATAATTCAATGACACCATCATCTAAGATGCTACAGGCTAAATCTTCCACGACATCAGGCCAACATTGGCGCCTTGTGTACCGAGCTCAGGAAGAGAATCTCCCACTATCAATCCCGTCAATCAACTGCGTCATTGCATTTCAGCTGTGTTAATAAACATTCCTTAGCCTTCACAAGTTTCTATGCAGGTCACAGTGGGCCGTCGATGACCTTGAGTTGACCAGAGGTGTGAAGAATCCTGCTCTCTTCATTCTTTTTCCAATATAACAGTTCTATCATGGCAACCTGTTTGGCCTAGAACAGCCTCCGGTATTGAGAGCTGCATATATCGCCGCAGCAGTTCTGCTTGTGTCTCGTTCCAGATTACAGAACAGGATGTGAACCCACATCCATGAGGTGTCTGACATCCGACCGCAAAAGGATAAGACTCGTGTTTTTTTAGACTGCTCAGATTTTCCCTCCTGAGAAGAGATCCGGGAAAATCCCACGAAAAGCTGAACCGGAGAGTCGCCCTCTGCGATACTTAAAAGATCCTCTCTGTATCTCCAGACATTTTGATTTTAGATTACTGTTGATTACGTTGTTTCTTCTCCTGATATTAAACCATGTATCAATCTCTTGGTTGTAACTCAGTTACAAATATCACTTTACATTGACATATATTCCGTTTAGCAGATGCTTTATCCCAAGCGACATAGAAGTGCAGCGAATAGCGTATTACAAACATATGGCGAGTGACCAGACAGGCACATCTGCAGTTACGCTGAGCTTCCAATGAAAGCCCAGGTACAAGTGTAAAGCAGTACAGAAGCAAGGACTACATACCATCGTCAACAAAGTAAGAACCTATTAAATCTGTCGAAGAGCTAATTTCCAAAACTTAATCAGGTCACCAATGACCTCAAGTCAGGCTTCCTCATCATATCTTATAATACTGGCAACCAAAACTCTATCAGTCCCAATGGAATCCAATGAAGCAGAAAGCGTGACATTAAGATCATTCAGGGCTGACGGAGTGGTATAGTCTAGTAAAGGCATCGCTGAAGCAGATGAGTCTTGAAAGTGGAGAGGAGAAATAACTCTATTATAAGGAAATGCTTGCAAAGTTATGCCACGGTGGTGAGTGGCTACTGTGATGAAAATCTGATGCCTAGATGAGATCAGCAGGCAAGATCATGAAGCATGGATGAGCTGGAGCCTCAAGGCTGAGATTTTATGGCTTTGGGACAAAGTCAAGCTCCTTATCAGGAAAGTGATCCGCAGCAGTCTGACGAGAGAAGTACAGTGACCGTCCATTCAGGTAAATTACCTTCTCTCTCTCTCTCTCTCTCTCTCGCCCCTGCAGGTGAGCAGACCTGATGTTTCATAATATTTCAGCTTTAAAGTAGATATAGCAGAAAGAAAGCTTCACAAAATTACTTTCAGCATGAGCTCACCATGTTGTTTTCTATGGTGTGGAAGTGGTATCATTTTTGGCTCCCATTCTTTTTTTGCCCCCCCACCAGCGTGCCATCCTAAATATGTACCCCAGTCCATGAGCCGCATGCCTTTTAATAGGCTTGCCTCCCTCTTATCTTGGTGTGATATGGGCAGGGCCTTTGCCAGGCTGATAAGGGTTAGGGACATTCCGTGCTGAGCCCAGAATCATTCCAGTCACTCGCCAAAACACAGTGTACCCGTGACTTTTCCACCTGGGTGGCAACTGTGCAGCTGGGACACGTGTCCCCTCAAACAACAGAATCAGGAAACACGGCATCCTTTGTCCAAGAATCATTCATATGGCTCCACATTTTTCCCCCATATTCAGCAGTTTAGCTAAATATATTACACTCATCCTGCCATATTTATAAAACTCATCCTGTGGTTTAGTACTTAGCCATGTGTTTTTAAAAGTGCATCATGAGTTTAATGAAATACAGCATACAGTTTACTTATGTCAATTGATGCGTTTTTCCATTACCTTTCAATCCAATATGAATATGAAAATATGAATACACATAGGGAACAGACACCAACAGACCCTCACAGACACCAACAGACCCACAAAGACACCAACAGACCCTCACAGACACCAAGCTTTTAATTATTTGGACTGGTTGACAGTCAGAAATCTACCACAAGGCAGCTACAGAGGATCTGGACAGCTGCGTTCCAACAAACAAAGGGACTTAATTACTTCAAAACTGACATAAAATCAGGATAAGGCCCCTCGAAATAAAAACCCCTACAAACCCAAAGAACCACAGTAATATAAGCCCCCAAGACCACCCACATGCAGATGCAGTTCTCTTCCCCACCAGTCCATCCAAGAAAAAAAAAAAAAAACCTAACGAGGCAATTAGGCTGAACAGGGCCAGCCGGGTCTCGTTAGTGGGTCACCTGTAGACTCGGAGCTAGAGAGTAGTCAGAAGAGATCACCAAACCTATCCGTGTGCAATTAACCTGCTGTCTACCGGTATATAATATACAGATAAATATATAATAGACGCATAAAAGATAAATAACTTATGGAATGGTTATACGCAATATCTTCAAGCTCAACAGATACATCTCTTCTGTGCCTATGATTCCTCGGAGAATTGGTACAAGCTCTCAGTTACTTTTACGAGACCTGACAAGTAGCTTTTATGAGAGCATATAAGCTTCAAAAATCGCCCCTTTGACTGACGTCGGCCTGTTGCTAGATAAGGGTGCGTTGGTCTCTTTCTTCCTGATTGAAAATATGCCATTAAGCTACTATATTGCGTTTGCAGTAAAGCACTATAAATGGTAGCTTATATGAGGCCCACTATGCGTTAAGGAGCCGCAGCCATTCTGATATTTTTGGCCGTTCGTTTATTATTGCATACTACACTGAATTCATAACTCGTGCTTAATGTCATATTTTAGTACATTCTCAGTACAGATGCACATGCATAGAGAGCCCCGGTCAACTTGACAACTTAACGCCGATCTTTAATACACAGATATAAAAGGACACACTAGCAGAGTGATGTAATATAAAGCACTTAAATGTGAAGCACTTAATTAAAGGTAGGCCTACCGCAAAACACCAGCAAGTACAGTTACCAAGGCAACCGGGTAAAAATAATGAAACTAAGCAACACGTGGGTTCGCAACAGCGCAATAACAAAGTGCAGCGCTGCCCTCTAGTGTTGGTAACCAGAACTTACATCGGTGTATTGACACGATTAGTTTAGGCAATGAATAGGCTATTTCTTAATTTTGTTAAATCCATTACATAGTAAGATACATTTTAATGAGTATAAATATATTATGTTAAACATAACTGCTGTTTGAGACTTTAAGTATAATCTCTTGTGCTCTGGAAAATGGATGCATGTTGCATATTCAGACACGCACGCGAAAACTCGTCCTAGTTGCATCTCACGTTGACATCACGGACCTCCCGTTATTAATCATCAGATGTGGGTGTGATATAATAAACGAACCAGGTCTTTAAAATTATTGAAACAGATCGTGTTCAGTGTACACAAAAGAAGTTATTCAGAAACCAAAAAAGCTATTGCCTACCACCAAACCCGCGAAATAAAACTAAAGTCTACTTAACTAGCGGTTCGAGAATAAAAACATTACATTGATAGTATGTGGTATGAAAATAAAACAACAAAAGGAGTCCTAAATAAATGCAGACACAGTGACCACAGCTGAAACATTAGTACTTGCATACACCAAATATTATGGGCTACCGACGAACAACAAATATGCAGTCGTTACGATCTGAATCGGATCATAACTGTCTCCTTCGTTTGTTGGGGCTGCTTAGAAATACAAGGAAAGTCTATAATCTTAGCTGCTTCTAAACTAAGCAAGGGTTGGGTTATAAACTAAACAAACACAGTACAAAACGCTGTATAAACAGCACCATATAAACCAACGTCATATATTGTCATAAGGGTAACTGCAATATGTATAATTCAGAGATGAATCGCAGATATAAATGCCTAGATAGAAAAATTACTGTTACAATTAGGCCTACTACAAACTACTGAGCAATAGTCGAACAATTGATAGTTTTAAGGGGTTTAAATGTTTTTCCCCACCTATTCAGTACTAGTATGTGTTAATAATTCGAAATAAGTAAAGGTTGCACGAGGAAATATGAGAGTAATAAGTGTATAAAATATGGATTAAATTGTTAACTATACCACTCCGACACTAAGCATCATTTCACAGCACCTCACGCAATAATGTCATTTTCCGCTTTCGGGCCCGGTTTTTAGCAGTCTGTTGGCCGCTGGAGGTCGCCGATACACTTGCATGTGAACTATGCTTTACGTGTGGGGGGGGGGGGGGGGGAGGTTTCTCCAGAGGTCTCCTGCAGAAGCCGAGACTGGCAGTCCGTCCCTGCACCCTGCCTGCTCGCAATGCCATTGCGTCGCGCTGTCCTTCTCAAGACTGGGGGGCAAAAAGGCACATTAACGCGAACTTAGCGGGACATACGAAAGGGATAGAGACGCCGCTTCTTGATGCATTGGAGTGACAACTCGTCTATGGGGATCCGACGCGACAGATAAAGCACTATTAAGCCGTGCAACCTGCACTCGGTTTGTTGTCGTTACGCAGCGGTGACCGCCGTCGCGAGAATCCTAATCATCAGACTGGACTGTCCCGGCATCCGTGCATGGATGCATCATGGCCACTTTTGTGTGCAGGGTTCAGTTTTTAGATGACACCGATCCGTTTAACAGCACCAACTTCCCCGAACCGACGAGACCACCTCACTACACCTTCAGGGAGGATATTCCTCTAATAAACCAGATCGCCGGAATCCATCGGCTTCTCAGAGCGCCGCACAAGGTACGACGGCTTAACTTAATTTCCCTTAAATGAAAACTTAATAGGGGCACTGCGTGGTGTCTGCATATAAATCAGTTGCGTAGTTCGTGCTGTGAAAATGGGAAAACTAATTTGATACATCATAGGAAAACTATCAAAACAGGCATATGGGGTAAGAAACAACCTGCATTGAACTTTGAATTCACACCATGTGAAATGTAATACACTGTTACGATCGTCATTTTTGCACATGTATATTGAATTGTCATGCTCAGTTAACTGCATGGGCATTCTCAGTGTTTCGACCGAATTGGTGTGCAGCCGGTATGTCACCTTCCTATTCTAGGGTTTGGGTTTCTTATGTTCAATTTTTGCTAGATCTGCCTAGCATCTCCGGTGCCCAAAGTCCTCCATTCGTGTAGAAGCAGCCGCAGAAAAACCGCAGGACGGAGCGGGCAGCAGGTTCGCTGGTGCGCTGCAGTGGGAGGCGACGCGGCGGCGGAAGGGGGACAGGGCGAGCGCTGCTTTATGAGGGACAGTGAATCGTCCAGTTTCCCACTCTGAGGGAATTGTTATTTTTGTTCAGTTTTCCTCAGTGTAACGGCAAAAAACAATGAATACCTGCAAGACTGAGATCATTCGCATTATGGCATACCACTAATTACAAATTTGGAAAAAAAGGCTTTGCTTTTAGTTTTTCCGTATTTGGGATTTGGGATGTGTTTAAGGAACAGAATTTATGGAGAGTAGGGTGGTAGTTTGGTTTGTTTATTCACATTTTAGCGCAACAGGTGGATAGACACTTCATTTTAATCTTAAAGCAGGTGACTCGTGTTGGGAGGCTTGCACCATCCTGAACCCAGGGGGGGGGGCGTAAAGATGGGGGAGGGGGGAGTTAGGACGATTCCAAGACCAAGAGTGACAGGGACGCAAAAAAAAAATTGGAACATAAGTGGATTGGTGGCCCAGTAAGGGGCAAAAATCAATAGCGGCATCCCTGTTTGTACCGCGGAGGGGAGTGTACTGGTTCTCAGTGTACCGGTCACCATAGCACCTGTCTGTTTAGCCTGGTCAGTTACCACGTGTTTTGTGATTAGTATCCATGTGATATGCTATTGTGAAGGGCACGGTTTGCTGGTTCTTCAGCACAGAATAATCCACGTCTCCCTTTCGTGGGTGCTCCTGTAGCTGTGATTTGCACTAACAGTGTAGAGGTTGTGGGATTGAATCCCAGGGAGTGTACATAAGTCATAGTCTTTCCATCTGCTATAATTCACTTTGGGTAAAAGCATCAGATAAATGAATTAATGCAAATCTTTCATAAGAGCCGTCAAATTCTTGATAGACTGTGTGATCAGCATGAGGTTTAGCCCTGTATGTGATCAGTGTGAGCCAATCAGGTGAAGCGCAAGGTAGGGGTAATTTCAGATTAATTCATGTTCGTCTAATTCAGTCCCAAATAGAGAAATGTGCCTTGAACCCGTAGCTCCGGATTCCTGCCACCCTACGTACGACAAGCGTGTATAGAAAATGGATGGAGGCGTTAGCATAAATTATGGGGGAGATGGGGAAGTTGTCACCTCCTAATAATCAAAACCAGTCAATACAACCCCCTGGACCCCCTTAAATGGGTGGATGCGTCAACCCCCCCCCCCCAACCCAAAGTTATGCCCTTGGATGAATATATGTTGAAATGCCTGGGCACTGAATCATTTGCTTTCGAAGCATTCTCTTTTGAGCTGTTTTCCTAATAGGCAAGGCATCCCGTTTCTAATCCACGTCTATTTCTGAATGCTATTTATTTTTTATCACGTCTGTATTCCTGATATATTGCGCAATAACACATAGCCAGGTGACTCATATCACGGTTCTTACTCATAGGTAAAGAAGCTTTTGGAATCTGGTAGGATTTCAGCTCCGCACAGTTTGCAACTGCAGCGGCGCATGGAAAATAAGACGGAATAGTCTGGCCTGGTGGCCACTTGGCTGCCCTGGGCTCCAGGAGGTTGTGGGTTCTAAGCCAAAGTGAGTCACGGCGGAGCAGGTTATGTAATCCGGGCCGGTGATTGTCCCGCAGTTATATCAGCATAGGCGTGTTATAGGTCATTTAACCGGTCGTTCCAGAATCTACCAGGAGAGCAGAACGATAAAGCAAGTGTGCGCGCGCACAAACAGTCCCGTGCGTTTGCTGCCGTCCGCCCTGCTGCGTGAAGGAATTCTCGTGTGTGATTTGTGGTCAGCCCATCCCGGATCTCCTTTATCGTCGTGACGTGGCCCATGTAAAAATGCTGGAAGAGGAAATGTTTTCGCCGCTTTTTATCTTCTCCACGTGGCAGGGCCGCCGTCCGCCTGCCAGCCTACCTTAAACGGATGGGCTCCCCGCTCTCCTGCTTGCACAGACATCCCTGGGATTTACGGCCCGGCTCCTGGAAACGCTCGGAGCGACTTGGACGTCTGCAGGATATTAGAAAAATGTTTCATCCTTTGAGCCACCTGTGCTATTCTGTCAGGAATCCTCGCTCAGGCAGACGCACGAACACACACACACACACACACACACACACACAGGGCTTTCTTCAGCTTACGGGTTGTGCATATTTCCAAGCAGAAGCATTAGTTAGTCAATGAACTAATTATTTGTAATCATAACAGTAAACATTACAGTGCTGGAGTTTTAAAACAGAGCGCAGTTTTAAGCTGATCGCTGCCCCTAGTCCTGAAATCAGTCTATCAGTAGTGATAATGTCGTAAATTTACGTGAAGTACTGACAGTCAGTATTGTGATATAATTCAGTGAGTATATCAAAAATACCATCTGCCAGTGGTAATGATTTTGTTTATACAGCCTGTCAGACCTGCTGTGTGTAAAGAAATACTACCTTTCAGTAATGCTGTTATTTCAAATTTATAGTTAAAAGGTATGATTACTGAGTATATTGAGTAATAAAATATGTGAAATGAGGCAATATGGAAAAAGAATTTGCAGGATATCTGGTAAATTCAGGTGCTATTTGGAGGGGAATCTGTGAAGTGAATTGGTGAACAGGCTAGGTTATGGCTTTCACACTAATAGCCAGAATGTGTGATGTGTCTCTTTCTGTCACTGACCATATGGTAGTTTTTCCAGACAAATGCTGTTCTTTTCTCACCGTACTTCTGGCTCGGTCATCAAAATGATTTGTTTAAGGCGTTTGTTTTGCAGCCCCAGGGTCAGAAATGGCGGCGTTTAGATCCTAGCTGACCGTGTGGTTACGGGAAGGGTGTTTGCTTAGGACGTGTTTCCGATACGGTTAACAGAAAGGGTTAGGGTTAGGATTAGGGTTAGGATTAGGGTTAGGGTTAGGGTTAGGGTTAGCGCTCCGCTGGAATTCACAGTGTGGTCACTGGGGGCGGTCGTGCCGCGGCTGTCTTTGGTAGCCATTAGTGCTGGGGAGTAACGTGGATCCGGCATATGTTGGCGGGGTATATATTTAATGCAGAGATTCTTTTATCTAGAGCAGCCCCCCCCCCCCCCCACTTATAGGGCCAGACGTTTTAAGTTTTATGAGTTTGTAATTCACTTCACAGTTTGCCATTGTAAGGGACCCTCTCTTGGGATGGTGCAGGTGGGGCAGCCCCCCCCCCCCATAAAATATGATGCATGATTTTATGGGGTAAAAGTGTTGAGGTGAGACACAGCAGAAACCAGTTACACAAATCCACACACAAATTAGTTATCAACATCTTTGTGGGGACTTTATTTCAGTTTAATCCCAAATGTGACTAATTTGTAATCCCAAACTCCTACCCAGCCCTAACCTTAACCATAAGTAGCCAAATAAAATACAAGACTTATCGCATTTTTAGTTTTTTGATTGTAGTCATAGATTTTTTTTTCTTTTTATAAAAATTAGTTTCCCCTTGTGGGAACTGAAAAAAATGGTCCCCCACCAGGTTAAAATAACAGGTTTTTATCACATTGTGGGGACATTTGGTCCCCACAATATAAGACAGAGACACAAGTTTCCCCCATGCTGTGTGCTTGAATGCTACAGGACAGGTCAGTCTGCCATCTGTTATAAATAGTTTTTATGGTCAGACCGGGGGTGCGGGGTAGTTGGGGAATGCCCCCCCTCTCCCACACACACATATGCCTTTTTCCCCACATAATGTACTTCTAACATTTTTAAAAATGTGTGTCCGGGTGCCCCATGCGGGCAGCGAGGGTGGGGTCACACTGACACGTCATTCTGTGGTTCTTCAGCTCCGGCCGTGATTTGTGAGCCCCCACCCACCCCAAACACGCGACTCTCTTACCGGTCAACCCCAGCACACTGAGGAGAGAGGGCGGGAAGCTGATCGCCCCAAAGGCATCCTTTTTTGATGTGAGCGGGTCTTTAAAAACGTTTTTGAGTGCTTTTTCCTAACATTTAAAAAAAATGCTTGTTCTGGCAGAGGGGCAGCCCCCGATTTTCCGTAACCCAGAGCCGAAAGCTCCCCGCGTTACTACGACCGTGGATCACTTTAACCCAAAGTTATCTCAACTCCAAAATACAGTCTCATATCTGCACGTTCCGTCAAGTGTTTAGACTGTGAGTAAGATGTGGGTCCCTCACCTCGCCGTAGCCTGTAAGGGAGAGTGCTCATTTCGTGGCCTAAAAATGCCACCGCCCTGCCTCCGTGGCTCCAGCATAGTAGGGCATGGCTTTGGGTTTCAGGGCGGAGGTGGCCGGCAGTCAGAGCCCGTGGACTACAGACCTCGGGGTCAGGAGCGATGGCCCTGTTCAGGGGGACACGGGGCAGTTAACATGGGTCGCGGTTATCCCAAATAGTCCAGCTAGGTGGGCAAGCCAGGGCTGAACGTCACGCAGCCGCTCCAACATGGCAGCAGAGCACGTGCGTGTCCGGTGCCGGCCTGGCTGATGGTTTGAGCTTTCACCTCTGGATCAGGGGCAGCTGCCTTTACAGACTGCTGGGTAATTACTGGTTGTGTTTCTGTAGTCTCCTTTTTTTTCCACTCGCAGAAGGTTTTTGTTTTTAATTCACTAAACGGACAGCGCTTTTAAGTGGGGAAAAAAAATTAAAACACAAAAAGGTTCAGGAATTTAAAATGACACTCGAGGATATTGTGGCTGTTCAATTTTAGATGCTGAATAGTGTTGCGCTTTTCTTTTTTCAAATTGTCCAGATCTGTAGGTTTCTGTGGTTTTTTAAGGGTGATATAGGGGCATATATAATACTGGTATGATAGCTGTGAATGAGGACATGCCTGCAAAGCATTCTGGGAATTCAGTTGGCACCATACTCCTGGCGAGAAAAGCAGCTTTGCTGTCAGTCACTTGACTATGGGGTCAGTGAACACATAATGGTGGACAGGTGTTAACAGTTTGCTATCACTTCCATATCCCTCCCCCAACCTTCATTCCCCTCAGTCTAATCCACTGCTGGAGACCATGATGTCTTACCCATCTGCAAGTGTCAAGCTGTGTGAGTCCATCCAGTACTTGACGTGACGCAGGTGTTTGGGCATAAATTTAGACGAGGCTAATTTTGGTTCTACGACCGCGTCATTATTGGTTGACAGTTGTCCCTGTGGATCGAAGGCTTGCAGATTCAGGAGGTTACTGGTTTGAGTCCCGTGGAGGATAAGGCTTGAGTTCCATTCAGTGTTGCACTTTCCATGAGTGAGATCATGACCATGTGAGTGAGATATCGACGTTTATAAACGGCAGCTGTGAGAAGCTGCATGTGATTTCTGAATGTGTTCCCAGGTCTTTGCTGTTTGCCGGGCTAAGTGAAGCCTGGGCAGACAAAGTACATTTCTTCAGAAGTAAAAAAGCTAGAATTAGAGTTGGAATTAGAATGAACTTTATTGATCTCAGAGGGAAAGTCCACGTGTCGCCAGAGTCTCCTCTAGGCATTCTGGCGATGGACAGGAACCCTGTCCAGGTCGCAGCCCAGCTTTGTCCTCCTGGCTGCTTCTGACCGTGACTCAGGAGAAGATGGATAGATGCGTAAACATCCAGGTGTATACAGATCCTTGAAAATGGTGCGACATTGCAATTGTGAAGACTGTGTTGCACGCCAGGCTTGAATATATATTCTCCGTGGAGGTGGATCTGTTTAAGCTGAGCTCGGTTTAATTAATCTCAGTGTAGCGCCTGTCCTAAACGCGTTGCTCCAAAGTGACAGCAGCATCACGGGAAAGTGGCTGATTGAAAAGTACTTATGGCCGAAAAGTGGGAGAAAGGTGCTGACAGCAAGGAAACAGGCATCAGCCTGCGTCCGCCACCCAGTCGATGGGGCATCGGTATTATAGGGCCGCAGCTAATGCGCTAACACGCTTGTGTGGTGACACGCTAATGTGCTAATGTGTGAGGAGAAAGAGAGGGGGCATGGGGAAACCCCCCCCCAGTGTCTGCTCCTGTCTCTGGGGGCATGTCCTCTGGGGGGGGGGGTGTTTCTTTAGGTGGCAGGCTTTATTTCCCTCTGCTTTTCCTCTGAAGCACTACATGACAGATTAGCGCATGCTATCGTAGCTAGCCAGATGTTTCACTGGACTGCCAGACACTGAGCATTTTTAACGTGATCGAAAAACTGACGTGTCCCTTAACGTCTTAACATTAGCGAGTCACACACCCAGCTGCCATTTCCTCGATTCCATTTGTTTGCGGGGAGAGGGTTTCCTTTAACACTTGCCACATGTGGAAAGGGGACAGCAGAGATTTTGAGAATGGCTTTAGCAGAGCGCTTGGTTTCGTGTCTAACGTCACTGTTTGCAGTTCTCTTCCCGTGAGGGGCTGTTTAGGACACTGCTGATGAGTTGTGTCTCCTGCTCAAGGGCCCAAAGGTGAAATTACTCTGTCACCCAAGGGATTTGAACCAGCAACCTTCTGATCTCAGGATCAGCCGGTTTGAATATGCGCTGCAGTGTGCTTCCCCTGTTCCTTCAGCCAGTTTTCGGTGCCTTGCGTCCTTCTCTTCCATCCCCCTCTGCCAGAATCGCCCCACATTGTGGTGAAAGCTGGCTGTGAGTCTCTTTTTCCTCACATCAGACCCATCCTCAGCTATGACTGCTGCAGCGCCGACTTTGGGTCGCTTTGGACCATCATGGACACGCCTCCATTCCGGCCATGTGACCACACGGGGGCTGGGCCCCCGCCTGACAAAAACCGAAGTTATTATCTCCGAACGCGAAGCGTTTCCGCCGTTTCCTCCTAATTATTCTGCCAGCTCGAAATCCGCAATTGCAGAGTCGCATAACATCTCGTTAGAAGGGGATTTCAAACATTCATCTGCCACTGACCTCTCTCTCCTCGGCTATAATAGTTTATTTAAGGAAATGTTTTTGGTAAATAAAAACAGGGTTCGTTCCGTCCCAACCGGCACGCTAGAGCGTGTCGGTGCAGCCTAGGGGAAGCCAGCGCTCTGCCGTCTGGTTTTATAATGTCATTCTCACATGTCACATGGTGCGGGTGCTTAGGGAGAGACAGAGTGAGAAATCCAGCTTAGTAGCTGCTGATCTGGGCCTGAAACACTGAGCAACAAGAATCACGTTTTCTGTGGAAGATGGCAGAACTGTGGGGAGGCTGAGCTCTCGCTGAGTCATTTTCTCTGCTACAGCTGCTCTCTCCCTCTGCTGTCCCCCATTGTCTGTCTCTGACTCGCCCTCCGCTCTCTGTCTCTCCTCTCCCTCTGCTCCCTCTGTTTCTGCTCTCTCTCTCCTCTCCCTCTGCTCTCTCTCTCCTCTCCCTCTGCTCTCTCTGTTTCTCCTCTCCCTCTGCTCTCTGTCTCTCCTCTCCCTCTGCTCCCTCTGTTTCTGCTCTCTCTCTCCTCTCCCTCTGCTCTCTCTCTCCTCTCCCTCTGCTCTCTCTGTTTCTCCTCTCCCTCTGCTCTATGTCTCTCCCTCCGCTCTCTCTCTCTCTCCTCTCCCTCCGTTCTCTCTCTCTCTGTTGTCTTTGCTCCCGCTGTCTTGTCCTTCCTCTCTCTGCCCTCCCAGATTGGCCCTTGGTTTAGCATTCCGGCTGAGGAATGTACCATGGATACAGCATTGTGAAGGTCCAGCATCCCAATCTAAGACTGGTTTTAAGTCTTCACCCCCCTCCTCCCCCCCCCCCCCCCCCCCCCAGGCTACATAAACACACGTGTTATTTGGCCGTTTCCAGGGAATTACAGTTATACATGTGAGTAGGAGCCGAGCTCCTTTGCTGAGGGGTGCTTCTCTAACGGGGCCTGGAGCCTATCACATACAGGTGCTTTCAGGTCAGGTCTTCGGGTTGATGTTAACTTGTGCTCCCAGTGCTAAGCTCCAAATCGAGCGTGACACAGGGAGATCTCGGCTTCTGAGGTCGTCTGGAAGCCGATAGGAGCCGACGCGGTTCAGAGGAGCCGACACGGTCCATTTAAACTGGAGCGCCCAATTTCTGACGGAATTCCCTTTGAAGGCACCTGACTCCGAAATTGGAAGGAGACCCTTTGGCGAGCTGCAGATGTTTAAGGTAGAATGTGGTGAATTAGCAGCTTTCTGGGAGAAAACAGCCGTAGATGATGGAGTAAAATCGCTGAAATTCAGCTGTGTAAATAGGTGTGGGGAGTGGGCTGGGGTGGGGGGAGGGGGGCATCCAAACAGGCCTCAGCTGAGGAGATGGGATGCGGCGTGACTCCACGTGTCTGTCCTCCTGTCCCCCAGCTTGATGACTGCGCCCTGCAGCTGTCCCACAATGGCACCTACCTGGATCTGGAGTCCAGTCTGGCGGAGCAGAGGGATGAGCTGGAAGGCTTCCAGGAGGATTCTGGGTACGTTCCCAGCCAGGTCGTTCTGACTTTCTCCTAATTGCTCTCACCATCTATTTCTCCATCTCTTTTTCTTTCATTCCCTCTCTTCTGGCTCTCGGGACACAATTCTCCAGTTCTCCGCTCGGATGTCACTGATACAACGAGGTTCCTGAGCGACACTCGCTGGCCCACACGTCTCATGTGTGTGTGTGTGTGTGTGTGTGTGTGTGAACACGTGTGAGCAGATAGGCTGTGCTTTCCTGTCCCCCAGCTTGATGACTGTGTGTTTGTGTTTCTGTGTACATGCATCTGCATCTCTGAGTTTGCCCACCCCCTCACATGCAAGTATGACCTGGGACGAGACTGAGACTCATTTACGGCCGGAAGCAGCTCTTCCAGAAAGTGACCGACAGGAACCTTCCAGATGCATGAAGTATGCATGAAGTATACATGAAGTATACATGAAGTATGCCACTGGTCGACACACCCTGCACTGCGTTATCTTGCGATTTTCATGTCATGCCAGATGATCCCTGTCCAAGGAGCCGAAGAAATCAAGGCACATGTACTGTATGAGTAGAAGGGAAACGAGAGCTGGGTGACTGTAGTGGTTTATCTCTCACTGGGATGAGTATTCTGGGTCACATGGTCTTGCTCTGGGCAGGTTGGGTGACAGAACCGCATGACACAGGGATGCCAGGATGGATTGGAGACTCTATTTGGGGTGTGGGAGTAGAGATGGGGAGGAGTACAAAAACAAAAGGTAACCAGTTCAGCGTCACCACAGGGAAAGTTAAGTGGACAATAGCTAAGGAGCAATGGGTTAGGGAAACTGTCATATTACCTCTGAAATGTGTGAGCGGACTGTATAATTATGGAATGTTTCTGTAAATATTGTGTCAGAGTGCTTATTTCAGAAGAATTTCGGCCTTGAGGTTTGGAGCCTGTCCCATCCCAGAAGTCCGAGGGTTTTCTCCAGTCTCACTTCCAAAGAATCGCTCACAAGAGTGATAAGTCCAATCCGGCCTGGTGCCTGGGTGATGTTGCTCTTAAATTTGGGTGGAAGAGCTGAAAAGGGCATTGTGGGTAATGGTGAGAGTGACTGGCCTTCAACACAATTATTGGCACTTATTTCTAGTGTGAACTGTAAAAGTACAAAACTCCAAGGTAAAATTCCTAAGCGTAATTATTACCCACTCACCCATCCATCTATCCATCCATCCATCCATCCATCCATCTTCCATTCTGCTTATCCATTACAGGGTTGTGGTTCAATCGTTAACTGAGGCAGTTAGTTAGTTGAGAAGTGGCCTGGAAGATGGACTTTAACTACCCATTCGCCGACTTGTTTATCTGATCACTGGAGATGCGTCAGAAATTCCTGGTCCCAGTCTGACGTGAGCTGCTTGGAAAGAAGCGGCCGGTCACAATTCTCCGTCTCCTCTCTGCCCGGTTCTGCAACAGCTCGTACTGCGGGCCATTTGTCGAGGGATGTGAGGGCTGGGGATGTGAAAAGGGAGGCATGGCGGTAATTCAGATGCATTGTTCGGAGACAAAACTGAGGAATTCATCCCTGGCTGACGGCTAATGGGACCTGAGGCCTTGTTAAACGATGGTAGCGACGTCTGCAGAAAGGCTCAGAATTTAAAACACTGAGTGAGTTATTGAAAACAGGTGCCTGAGTAGTTTTTAAATGAAAATACGTACGACAAGCAATGCAAAGCATTCATTGTCATAATTCCTATGGGAGATAACAGATTTTTCAAATAATCTACGGAAGGTCACCAACAGCCTGAAATAGTCAACCTCTTTATGAGGCGTTAATGTGTTTCCATGTCTAGAATCTGTGATTAAATATATTCCTGTAGGTTATGGAAATATAACAAGAGGCAACTCCAGTATGTGGACATATCTAAGCAGGAGATTGTATCGCATTTTTGTCTGAGGGAAATTCCAAAATAATCCGCTGTTTATTATTTGCGTGAAAATCCATCACGGTTGTCGCCTTTGCTTATCAGGAGGTACTTTGGGTTTCCCGTAAAGTCTGGGACCCGATTGCGGAACATGTTCGGGGGCCACCCAGACCGACGGCGTATCGCTTTGCCGTACAGTAGGTTTGTTTATGAACCTTCTGAACAGCCTTCCTCCACACTTTCACTCTGACTTGAGGAATTAGAATTCCTTTTTCCTGAAACATCCTTTGAGGAATCCCTAGTCTCCTCATCGGCTCAGTTTCTTTTTTTCCGATAGAAAAATCAGCAAAAGCCGAACTTAGACTTCAGGGGAACACCGAGTTCATGGAAAGTAGAAAAAAAAGTTGGAAAATAAATTTGAAAACAATCCTTCCTGTAACAGAACGTCGTGGTTGCATTACAGTTTGCCGTCAGATCAGTCCTTTAAGTTTTAAAGAAAAATCCAAGTTCCGGAGGAACAGTGGCTCAGTGGGTAAAGCTGTTGTCTCAGGCATCAGTGGTTGTGGGTTCAATTCCCACCTCTGTGGATTTTTAATGTTCTCCCTGTGTTTCTGGATCGTGAGATTGGTGTCTCTGAGTTGTAGTATGTGCCCTGGAATCCTATGCAGGTGCCCTGTGATGAGCCCCAGGCTCAGGTCACCCCTGTTCTAGATGGAGGGTGCAATCGAGAGTATGAGGAGACTGTGACGGACGGCTTTGCCTCTACACAGCAAGGCCTCTTTGGATTGTGATGTAACCTTCATGGTTGTGTTACCGTCTGAAGTCCTGAAAAGTGTTATCAAAGGATTGGAAGCATGTATGGCAGTGGCATGCTGGCGTGACTCTGGCGTGACTCTGACCTGTCGAGCTCCCGAGAGTCTCCAGCTTCCAGCTACACCTTCTAATCCCTGCTTGGAACATTATTCCTGTGTGGATGGAAGAAAATGGACAATCCATCCTGTTCCTCAATCGTTTTGTATGGGTCTTTTTCCTGAGGCCAGATTCCAAGATGTAGATTTGTTCTATTATCGCAAGAATAGAGTACCGTCAAAGTTCACATTTCTTTGCCAAGGACGTGACCATATCAGATACGTGGAGGATCTAACATTTGAGGTACGGCTGCTGTGATTGGATGTGGGGGGGGGGGGGGGGTGTCGATGAATAAGAGGACCTGCTATTGCCTGACAAAAACGAAGGAAAGACCCCTGGGCCAATGATGGGGGGGTCTCTGCTGTATCGTTATCAGTGGCAGAGATACAAAGTACACATTTCAGGTATTTTGCCCCCCCAACTTGTTCATTATGACGTCTAAATAGTGGTCAGATGAGAACTGAGACAACACAAACACCTTTTTACTCTGTTTTTTATTTCTCTATATTATTATTATTTAACTTTTTTTTTTAACCCCAAAGGTTAAAGGTCAATTATAAATTTTGAGTCAGATTAACTTTCATTGCGGGGACGTGTGACGGCTACCATAGGTTTGGTGTCCAGGGCAGAAACACAGAAGCCCCTCCCTGCTTTCACCCCCCCTCCAGCTCTGCCTTTGTGGCTGTCTGTATCCATCACGGTTCGACGTCGGGTCCTGTCAGCACAGAGGAGGCCCTGCCCAGTCGACACACTTCAGGTGGATAAACAAGCGTCTGAGAATCAGGGAGGAAAACAAACCCCATTTTCAGTCTCTGTTTTTGTTATCGAGCTGCCTGCTTGCACTGCCGCTGCGCCGCTGCCGATCGTCGGATAACAGGTCTGCACACATGCTCTCCTCATATCTGGAATGTTCCGTTATCCTGCGGTGAGTCGTTGACGTCTTCCCGCAATGGCCGGATTCTGGTGCCGGGAAGCTGAGACCCCCATTTTTTTTGGAATGGTCTTACCCCAGGACAGGAGAGACCACTATGCTCTGTTCACTTATGTCAAGGGTCTTGCAGCTCAGGTGCTAAGGTCTTGCAGGTTTTACACATCTGATCTACACCCCCACCCCCATAAAAGGTGACTTACTGCCCAAGTAATTGCTTTAATAACCTAATTGGGGGATGTAATCCCCTCAACGCTTGTAGTTGGCTTTTAGTGACTGGATCCACACCCCCTTTAGATATTTTTCATGAGTTTCTATGGATTTTAGAGACACCTGCCAGTTAGCTAGATTTACACCTGCAATACTGAAGTCACGGAACTTGGTCCCTGAATAAGTACCACAATGAAAACCAGTAGACGCTTGAGTTCTTAGCCCTGTGAGAGATTTGATCATGGTGTATCACGTTATTTATTTGGATTATTTGATTTATATGAGTGAGGTATGATACATATAAAAAGCATTGTTTTTGTTTATTAATGACTGTTCTAGTGAAGACCAGTGAAGTTCCAGTGAAGTCGGCTCTTTCCCATGTGGTGGTACCCCAGACTACCATGCACTGCATTCTAAACACACCCCGAATTCTCCACCACCCAGGAATTGTTTTCCCATGAGCTACGGCCTATGGGGGCTACACAAATGGATGGGATCGGCCAATTGTAGCACCCCTCGCGATGTTTATTGATATAATCACCGAAGTGGGCCTGTGATGTCATGTGTCAGTGTACGGGAAAGGGCTGAACCCACCTGCATGTGTGTGTCTGTGTGTGTGTGTGTGTGTCTCTGTGTATTCTGCCACAGTGTGTTATCTTCTCCCCTCCCTGGTGTTGTGTCTGGACAGGCTGCTCTGCTGTCCTTTCGGTCAGATGTGTATCAGGGGTGTAGAGGATGAGTGCATCCCCTTCCCCCACCCTGATGTGGGCTGCTACCTGGCACACACACCCCCCTCCCCCCCCAAACACTACACAAGCCCCCCTCCCTGAACATTCACTTTCACTGGCTTGTTTTTTCATTTCTCTGTGTGCTGGGTGCCATCTTGGCGGCATCACTCTCGCTCTCAGCTGCCTCTCGGGGTTCGAGATGTTGGGAGCTGCAGCCCCGTATCCTTCGGCTGTCCTTCCTGGATCGGTGCTGAGAAGGCTGTGCCTAACCCTAACCCTCTAGCCTCCGGGGGAATGATTGTGTACGTCTGTGGCAGTCCATCCAAGCCTTGCACGTTATTGCGTCCCGGTACCCGGGGCTCACAGTGATGGATTTAAGGATGTGCTGTGTGCATAAGCCTAACTACAGTCTCCCTGTCCCCCCAACTCTGTCCAACAGGAGGGGCAAGAAGCACAGCGTGATCCTGCGTACCCAACTGTCCGTTCGGGTCCATGCCTGCATCGGTGAGTGAGAGACGCCTTTGCCGGCCCCCATCTGGTGCCCCCCGGGTGCCTTGGGGTCTGGATACTTACCTGCCTGTAACATAAAGATGAAAAGATCCACACCACTCTTATCTTTTTGTGTAGCGGATGCTTTTATCGAAATGCTATGTAAATTTTTCTCGATGCAGTAGTGTCAGACAGGTAAAGGGCCTTGCTCAAGGGCCCAATGGTGCAATCACTTTGCCAACCGTGGGATTTGAACCAGCAACCTTCTGATCACAAGCTCAATATCCTGTCCCTCTGAGCCTCACACTAACCCCCTCCTAGGTTTGGGATGATTTTTGATTTGGGGGGGGGGCAGGGGCCTCTGAGGCAGAGCGCGGTGGTGTGGGACGGCAGTGCAGAGGCAGGGACCTCTGAGGCAGAGCGCGGTGGTGTGGGACGGCCGTGCAGAGGCAGGGACCTCTGAGGCAGAGCGCGGTGGTGTGGGACGGCCGTGCAGAGGCAGGGGCCTCTGAGGCAGAGCGCGGTGGTGTGGGACGGCCGTGCAGAGGCAGGGGCCTCTGAGGCAGAGCGCGGTGGTGTGGGACGGCCGTGGAGAGGCATGGGGCCTCTGAGGCAGAGCGCGGTGGTGTGGGACGGCCGTGCAGAGGCAGGGGCCTCTGAGGCAGAGCGCGGTGGTGTGGGACGGCCGTGGAGAGGCATGGGGCCTCTGAGGCAGAGCGCGGTGGTGTGGGACGGCCGTGGAGAGGCATGGGGCCTCCTAGGAGTGCACTTGTCTCGGCGTCGTCTGCATTTAATCCGCACAGCTCTCGCTCGACAGGAAATGAGGCCTCGGGGGCTGTTTTAGCCATTAAGACAAAAGCTGCCTGATTTTCCATTAGACTTTTTTTGCCGGGGAAGTGGGGGGGGGGGGGCAGGGGACTGATTGATGTAATTGCTTGGTTCACTCCTGGAAGGGGCACCAAGCACACTGGTGGATATCCAAGGACCCTGAGGTTTCCGTGCCCCAGTGCCCCCATGTACACGTCCATTCATTTCCCGCTTCGCTGCTGTGGGCAGGATATCCCAGACGGGCAGCTTAGTGACGCCGAGGGCACTGCTGTTACACCTTCGGCGCCCATTTCCTGTCACCATGGTCATGTGACCAGCTCACATGACACAGTACTTTCCGACCCGCCCCCTTTTCATTTTCGGGCCCGTCTGCCAGGTCAGCGATACCACAGCTAGTTATGGCAGGGCTATTTGCGGACACAAGCTGGCTTTTTCGGGGGAGGGGGAGTGTGGGGGGGGTGGGGGGTGGGTTGTGGGGGAATGGCAGGCAGGCCTCAGGACACCCACTGCCAGTTTTCTGGAGGACAGATACCCCTTTCCAAACTTCTGGGAAAAGGTTTGGGATTCAGGGCTTAGGAAGGAGTGCCCTTTAGTGGACAGAATGCTGCACCCCCCCCCCCCCCCCACGTGGCTGGGAGACACGAGATGGAAAGGCGTCAAGGCAGCGGCCTGGGGGGACACTTAAGGACATTAGCTAATTATTTGTCTGTAAACGATATGCTATCAACAATAAAGGCTTGAATTCCAGTGGGTGATTTTCTGTGATGTAGCATGACTTTCCCTCACTTTAGTAGGACATTTTACAAATTTTTCTTTTTTAATTTTTAAATTTAATCTAACATTTATAAGAGCTGATGCTAAAGTGGCTATATGGGTAAGTTGCCCCTGGATACTCAGGCAGATTACTAGTAGGTTACTAATCTGCTGCTGACCCCAATGTGAAGTTGTTTCTGGACAAAGGTTGAGGGAGAGGGGTCAGTCACCCAGCACTGACGCAGTCTCAGCTCACCTAGATTGGTGCTAAGCCCCACCCCTTAAATAAATGGGAGGAGCTTTAATCCCCTTTATCTGCTCCACGCTGCCCCCTGGCTGTATGAAGTAGTCTCACGCCCTCTCAGCACCCGTCAGTCCCCAGGCACACGACAGAGTCTGCTTAGAGATAGGGACATAGACATGCACTGGGCAAGGCAGATCTCCCAGGGGGGTTAATCTGTTAATCGGTTGATCTATGGTGCTGATTTGCGGTGTGGGGCCACCGTTTCATTAAAGCCCACCGTGTCCCCATTCATTCCGTCCGGCTCCCTGGTAGTATGATGGATATTTAACCTGTAACCTTTGTACATTTGGAATTTTCCAACAAACGGGGTCTGCGGCAGAGCATGTGAGCGGAGTGGAGCGGTGAGAATTTCCGCTCCTCGCTCACGAGGCTGTTGGCTCCGCCCGCTCCTCCGCTCTAATTCGCACTACGCCGCTCCGCTCAACACCGCTCCTCGCTCCACTAAAATTATCTCCCGCTCCAGTGAAATTGCTCCACACTCGCTCCAATTTAAAAGAGGGACAAATAACTGCATGCCTAACAAACGTCACCTTAAACCGATGCCTTATATCATAAACAAATGTGAGCAACGACACTCAGAGCAGAAAATATTTTTTTTTAAACAACATATAGGCAACAACGGACAATGGCAATGGCATTCCACACAAAATAGGCTTAAAAATAAAGGAATCAGTGGGCTTAATAGCCTAAAGAATATACAGGCTAAGCGCATCCACGTTTTAAATTCCTCAGTTATTTTCTGTTGATGCTGCTGCTGCGTCTCTCTCTGTAAAATAAAATTTCACTGACAGCGTTACATGAAATTTAAAAAATCCTATTAGACCTAATTTGAATGACAAACTAATTTATTTGATTACCAAATTATAGGCTTTTATACTTTTATTTACTTTATAGACTTGATATGCTACAACCATATAAAACTTGCTCACGTTTTGCTCTGGCCTCTGCGTGTTCGATTAGCACACTCATGTTTCAGAGAAAGGTCTTTTTAGATTCCAAAGCGGATCTAAATCTTGATAATTGTATAGATGAATTCTGGGAAGATTTGCGCACGCCTCAGAGTCGTAGTGTGAGCAGTATCGGAGCGAAATTGGAGCGAGACAGAGCGACCGCTCCAGCCTTAATTAAAAATCCGCTCCGCGCTCTGACCAAATTTCGCCCGCTCCGCTCCTCGCTCACGCTCCGCTCCTCACTCACGCTCCACTCCACTCCGCTCACATGCTCTGGTCTGCGGTCTGCCAATCAGTGCCATCCCCAGAACCGCTTGCTACAGGGTGGTGGGTGTCATGGTTGCATCATCTCCTGCCGCAGTTCTGATGACTGAGGCCACCATCTCAGGGGGAACAACTGGGGAAGTTATCCCGGGGGTGGCTTTACAGCATCATGGGGGCCCGATTTTGTCTGGGAATTATGCACGGTGGAGTAACCGTGGGGCCCAAGACCACAGCAGCATTCCCAGATAATGAGGGACACGTCAAACGCTCGCTGACCACTTTGCGTGGAATTTAGGGGCAGGTGGACGGAGGAGCTGTAAGTGTCCGGGGGCCTTCAGCGTCCAGAACCTCGGCAAAAGATCTGTGCTGATGATTAACTTGACCCATCCAAAAAGCCACCTCTCTTTGCTATTGTTTACTGGTCCCAGCTCATCATCCATCGCCCACTTGCTGGGGGACACGGTTTCCCTCCTACCTCAGCCATGTTAGCCGTTTAGCTCGTTTATAGTGAGCCTGATGCCCTGGGATACGTTCTGTTCCAAGCTGTTACTGACGGGCCATAACCATGTGATTAGCCCGGCATGCTAACAGGGACGTTAAAAGTTTTAGGGCTGGATCGCTTCACTCGCTTCAACTGTGGTGTCGCTTTTTTGGGGGGGGGGGGGGGGGGGAATCGCTGTCAGCTTAAAGTAGATTGTGCGCTAAATTAAAGTTTCCAGACGATGTTTGACTGCGAGGTTGGGAACAACATTTAAAGGCCGCCTTTTCGCACGTTGTTAAACGTTAAGGCTAGTCATGGTGTTACTTTGAGGATAATATAGTACAGCGGGTATGGCTGGATACACTTGCGCCCGTCCCAGGAGGGGCCCCCGCTCTTGTACTCTAGGGCACGATACTTAGCCTCGATTGTTCCGGTGAAATCTGCAGCTGTGAAAATGTTCTGAAGGGGGGGTTAGGTGTCAGCAAAGAATCCGACAAAGACGAGCTCAGGGGGGCATTCGCAAATCGGGCTGAATTTACGCGTGCCATGGATTCTGCCTCCCCAGCCTGGTCCGGTTCCAGAAACAGGACGCTATTTTACGAGCGATAAATCCCGCCCGGGTTCCAGGCAGCGCAGGGAGCAGACGGAGCGTGGCGTTTGTGTGTACCTGGACGGGCCGCAAGAGGACCGGTGAGGATCGGGTCCGTGAAGGTGCCGCTCCACTGGCAGGCGGGTATTTGCCGGATTTGCGATGGTGAGTTTGCGTATATAGCGCAGGTTATGTTATTGTGCAGAGGACACTAGAGGAGAGATTTACGGCTTCCAGAGTGAAGTCGATGTTCCGACGGGGCAGTGACTCAGCACGGGAAACCGCCGCGTAAGCCTGCCAGTATGGACTTACTGTACGCTCTGTCGGGGGGGGGGGACCACTTTATCCAGGCCCGAGTCCATCATGGAAAACTTTTGCTTTTCTCTGTGATTTGTGGTTAACCTGCCTGCCCTCTTGCAGGCTAACTTTAGAACGTCAGAGTTATCTGTACAGAGAGGGGAAGATGAACTACTGTGTGAAGATGGGGGCGAGACGCGGGGGGGGGGGGGGGGGGGCCTGAGCCACCATGACACACGCCTGGAACTCCTGACCAGACAAAACCACCATTAAATGACAGGTACCTTAGCTGCTGCTAATTATGTGTTTTTATGAACTGCATTAAGTGTGGCTGACATATAATGCTGATTGAGCTATTTTCCTGAGGGAAATGTTCAGTGACTTTCTTGTTTTAAATAAGCCTGAACTAATTTGACATTAAAAACCTATGATACAGTAGTTTCATGTCTGTCTATTTGAATATCGCTTTTGGAATAAAAAAAACAAGTTGGATATCAAAAGGCCATGTTACTGTTGGACAAATTAGCCAGTGAAAATATAGAGTGTCAGCTTTGATTTACGTGCTGTTTCCTTTGAATGGCTAAAAGCCACACGCAGGCCGGCTGTACGCCGAGCTGCTTATTCCCCATGGATTTAATTCATAACCTGATCAAGGATATGGAGGGTGGCCATGACCAATCACCGTGGTCACATGACCGATCACTGTCATCATATGACCAATTACTGTAGTCACATGACCAAATAGACAGCATGCCGTTACGAGCAACCTCTTTAGAGACGGTGAAGGCCAACTGGATCACAGATGGATATGGGAAGCTGGACCCCAAACAAACATCAGTAGCAGCATTTCAGACGACCTGGGTCTGAGACGGTCATGGCCCATCAGATCCCAGACTATCATGGGCAGTTTATGGGGGGCTGCGGCCAACTGGACCCCGACGCAAAGATGACCGTGACCGGTGGCGTCTGGTGAGGCGATCATCTCCGTCTGCAGCAGCTTGGGCCAGTGCTTCCTGCTGGGAGAGCCCCCCCCCCCCACACATTTGGTATGGCTCGGTGACTAACCTGCAGAAAGGCAGCGGGCTAATCACCCTTAATTAAAACAGGGGGGATTACCCGCCGCTCACGTTTCTCTGCAGTCCCAGCACCCGATTGGGATCAGCGATGGCTGGGGGGGGGGGGGGGCAGGCACGTGGCGAGGGGTCCCTCATCGTTTAATTGTGCATGTCGCAGCAGACGGGTCCCGATGTTATCCGCCTGCGTCGGCCGGTGAGTCCCAGCCCATGATGACCTTTCCATGCTCCTCGTGCAGGAATTAAGCTGGACACTCAATACCACTGATTAAGTAACATCAGCTTAGAATTTTATTATGTACTGTTATGCGGAGAGGAGCCACCACCATACCACTGAGCTCAGGGTCCTGCCGTCTGCGGGAGTCACCTGACTGGACTGTCATTCTGTAACTGAAGGCCTCCGTTCTGGGTTTGCCGTGAGGACTTTTCCTTTTTCAGTGAATGGATGAAGGCAAACTGTGGAGAATATGAGCATCATGCATGCGATAAATTATTAATGGCTTAGTGCCAAAGGTACAACAGAATGGTCCTGTGTGCCCAGGCCAGCACACTGTTTTTAATCACGTCTGAGACCCTCTCCAGTCTAGCTCGTCGAGTGTGTCTGTGTGTGTGTGTGGGGGAAAGGGGGGTGGGTCGTCGGTCATTCCGTGCCGGGTCCTCGAGCGCAAATCCGGCGATTCCATAGCATGCGACCGGGTACAGCGGAATGGCCTGGGCGCATTCCTGCCTGTCAGCGTGAGAAACCGGGGCTGACATTTCATACGCGTGGCTCTGCGCAGCGCGGTGTGGCGGCCCGACCTAATCACAGCCACCACCGGCCCAGATGCAGCGCCGCCTCGTTAAGAATCCACGACCCGATTTGTTTATTACATTCCCTCCCCGGCCGCCACCCGACACCCCGCTTATGCTGCTCAACGAGACCGTTTGTTTGCTTTCATTCTGAGAGGATGTTCCAGCTAAACTAAACTGCGGGTGGAGTGTATTTGGGGGGGGGGGCTTTCGGTTTTTAATCAGGACTGGGGGGGGGCTAGCAGATTGGAGCAGGAGGAGACACGTGCGGTCACCTGATCCTGTAGAGCCTCTGGGGAATGAGGGGAAGATGCGAATACAGTATCGCTGTTACTCCCATTTGGGGCCGCATTGCGCCTCCTGCTGGAGGGCTGCATTATATCACATCGTGGTCTTGGTCATGTGACCCCTGTGTCCCCCGCATCTTGGTTACAGTACCTTGTGGGGGGGGGGGGGGGCATCTCAGAGGGCTGGTCAGCTGACTGAGGAATGTGCACATTCATGTCACCTGTTGCTTATTTACACTGGTTATAAATAGTCTGGTTTTGTTTCCCCCCCAGAATCTCGCCCAGACCTCAATGGTCGTCCCAACTCACTTTTTACAGCACAGGGACAAGGACGAGTATAACAGCGGGTGACATTTTACAGTAGCCAAAGAGCGCAGAACAGAGCAGTAATGTTGCTGTCTCTGTAATGTAATGTGTTGCTCGTGGTCATGGAGACAGAAGTTCACACTCGATAACCCCCACAGGTACATGTTAGACTGTGGATAACCCTAATCCCAGCTACAACAACCTTAACCCTACCCAGCCCTAACCTTACCCATAAGTACCCAAACAAAATACAAGGCATTTTTGGTTTTTGATTGCAGTCGTAGAGTTTTATAAAACTGAAATTGAGTTTTCCCTTGTGGGGACCCAAAGAAATGCTCCCCACGTCATCAAAATAACAGGTTTTTATCACATTGTGAGGATATTTGATCCCCACAATATAATATACCCCCCCCCCCCCACACACACACACACACACACCAGCCCTCTGCTTCCTCTCCTCCAGACCGGAGGCTCTCCGTTTACTTACTGTAATCACAAAAATAAACCGAGCTATGAGGATGACGCATGATTTTAAATATACAGCGGCCTATAAATTCTCATTTATTGATGCCCCCCCCCTCCCTCTGCAAGATTGTTATCGCACCTCCGTTTGGAGAAGCTCTGTCGTGGAGGGGGAGGTCTGTCTGGAATCGCCGCCCTGTCCGGCATACAGGGAGCGGGCAGGTGGGCTTTTAATTACCTCCCTGTCATTTACAACCCCCCACCGCTCCCCCCGAATGACAGCTTCCATTCCGTTCCCGTGACTATAGGAGGACAGGGTGCTCATACACTAGCGTGCATACCTGGTCATGTGCGCAAAAGGACAGAGTGGGTATGAAAGGCGTATGAATCCAGGACTAACCCCCCCCAACTCCCCCCAGCCTTGTCTTTCTCCTGAGGGTTTAATTTTAGCCCCCAGGCCGGCGCTGTGCTGTCTAATGCTCGCTGTGCGCCGGATCCCGGGCCCCGACAGCCGGCCCTGCCTGTTATCTTTGGAGGGTGCTGACAGCAGAGAGACATCTGAGCGCGGAGTCGAGTGTCAGAGCCGCTGCCGGACCGGGCCACGTCTGGGAGCTGGGGGGGGGGGGAAAGAGTAAAGAGGCTGACAGAAAGAGAGGAAAAGGATAGAGAGAAAGAAAGAAAGACATGGAGGGACAGAATGGAGAGGAGAAAGTGAAGATATGGCAGAGAGAGTAGGGAAGAAAGGCACAGGGGCGAGCTGGGGGGGGGGGGCAGCCATTGACAGTAAGCCATTTTTTGGTGCTGAGCATCATGGGAAATGGCAGAGGCGACCAGGAAGCTAGAGAGAGGCCTTCTGGGAGACGATGGTCCTGCTGCTATCCCTGGACCCACTTAGATCAGGATCTTCTGCTCTTTGTTTCCAATTGTACTGGCATATTTCACTAAACTAATCAGCTTTAATGACCCCCGGTGGCGGGGGTAGGAATTACACTCCTCCTGCATGTGTTGTGTTTGGCGTTGCAAATGATATTTACGATATTTATAGACATCTCTCTCTTTTGCTCGGTTAGCAAAACAGACTGTAGCTCGGCAGACTGAGATTGAACTTTGCCGGTTTTTTGTTTGGTTTCATGTCAGTGTTGTTTGTTTTTGTTCATGTTTGTTGCTTCTGTTGTCATTTATTCAGCATGAATATTTGGAAAGATGCCCAGAAGTAGCCATTCCTTAGTTTTGCGCTTTTTTTAGCTGTGTCTCTAATTCTGCACCTAATTGCTTTACCTGCTAAATTTTACTCGAGCACTTCGATTAAAGTCATTTATGTAAAAAAAAAAAAAAAAAAAAAAAAAACAAAACTTATCCCAAAACTCTCCCCCCATTAAGTCTCCCAGTTGCAGCATTTAGACAGATATCAATTTCCAATACGAGAGCGTCTCATTTTGCGTATGATTTAAATCCCCCACCATAATCGGGGTTTCAGCCAAATAGGACCCGCGATATTACTCACAGAAATAAGTCCGGAAGTATCGGTTTTGACCCGGCCTGGCTTTCACAGGACCAGCTCGGGGCTCGTGAGTCAGAATGCTGCCCTAACAAAGACCAAAAGCCCAGCTGACGTGCCTCTTTGGGCCCCTTATAGGATTTGATATTTTAGGCAGTAGTTGCCAGCGGCTTCTCACCCGTTCTGTCTATAAATAGCCTCTCCCTCTGCCCCCCCCTCCCTGCCCCGGCGCCCCACCGGGGGCTAGTTTACTCTGCCGGTTCACGGCCGCCAGCCCTTCTTCTTGAACCCGGCACGCCAGCGGTGAACGTTCCCACATGTACTTCACAGCCTGGAGGAGGTTCGAGGGCGGTGGTGTGGGGGGGGGTTCCCCTGAAAGGTCTCCAACAACAAAAGTTTGGGGCAAAACTACAAAGTAAGAGCGAGATGTGGTGGCTGGGGGCGGCTGGGTGTCACACCTCGGAAACGTGCTTATCACGGAGGCCTGACGCGGAGGCCTGACGCGGACGGCCTGCTTAATATCGCCTGTCTGGCCTCTAATGCCCTAATCGAAACACTTTGTTCTGACGGGCGGGGCCCGTTCGCTGCAGCTGTTTGCAAGTTCGACACATTTAGCAGCTATGTTGAATCGGCAAATAACGGCCGATATTAAGGTTTGCTGAAAAGCGAGTGAAGTCAGCTCCTTGAATGCTGATTCCCCACTTCCCGTTTGTTTGAATGCAGTTTCGTCTGGATGCAGTTTTTTGTTTTTATCCATCGTCATGTGTGCAGAATAAACATTTTATACAGTGCAATGAAGTTCGGAGAAACAGAGAGTGGTAGACGTTTGCTGTGAGCATGTGGGTGCATTGTGTGTGTCTGTCTTCATGATGTTGCCCTGTTTCCTCAGTCCTGATGTAGTGTCAGCTGGAAGACAGGCACTCAGTGGTCTACATTTCACCTTCCTGCATCCCTGCCAGCACCCCCAGGAGCCTAGTCACGGCTGGGCGGGTCAGGGCCGAGTCCTGTCAGGGCCTGGAGGTCCCGATGAGTCAGTACAGGCCTGTTCTACCCAGTCAGCACCTGCTGGGGGTCATATAAATAACACTCACAAACACCCGTATGATAATTTCCTCGTGGTGATGGCCTGCTTAGATAAGCAGGAGAGTTCGCACTTTTGTTCCAAATATTCGTCGGATGATTTTATCAATCCCGGTATAAAAGAAAAACAAAGAGTACAGGCTTTTTTTACAGCAATTTCTATCATTTTTTTGCCTTGCCTCTCATGCATCAGGTCTCTTAATGTCTCTCCATCTGACATGCTAGTTCTGAGGGCCTAACCCTAACCCTAACCCTAACCCTAACCACTGAGGGCCTAACCACTGAGGGCCTAACCACTGAGATACCCTGAGCAAGGTACCACCCCTAATCACTGCTCCCCGGGCACTGAATTAGCTGCCCCCTGCTATGTCACATTGTCACCTATGGGTTAAATGCAGAGGACACATTTCGTTGTTGTGCACTGTGTGCTGTGGTGTGTCAGCAATGACAATAAATCACAAAATTCTAAATTCTAACCCAAGGCTGGGGGTGACGTGGCCGGAAGTAGCCAAAACAGTCCAAACTTACATCATCAAGAAGAAAAACAAACCGCCATATTTTGCCTGTGAGTAGTACTGCATTTTCTCTTGTGTGTCGACTTCTGACATACTTTTCCTGGATTTTTCTCCTCCTTACGTGTGACCTGAGCTGTGAGGAGTCTGGAATCACCGTCCCCTGTCCCGCACCCCCACCCCCACCCCCGCCCAGGCGAGTCATGCCTGGCTCTGTCTGGACCCAAGCGAACATGCGACTCCACACCGACCCGCCAGGCAGCTGCGTTTCTTTTTCACCGTGAACCCTAGCTGACCGGTTTGCAAAGTCCGCGTTTTTATTTTTACGGCAAGCTCTCGTTTTCGCAAACGCTCTCTCCTTCCCTCCCTCTCTCTCTCTCTCTCTGCCTCCCTCTCTCTCTTCCGATCGCGTACAGGCCAACGTGGCCCAAGCCGGCGGGGAGGAGAAGCCGCGGAGAAGTTGTTTGTGTTGGCCTGCCACGGTCCCGGCCGGCCTTCACGCACCATGCCAGAGCGTGAGGATGCTCTCCCGGCGTTTCCATGGAAACCACCATGGCAACGCTCCCCTAACGTTTGAGCGACTACTTTATGCCCCCGGGGGGGGTCTCCTTTGCTCGTGCCAGGAGTGCAGGTTAATGGTTTTAGGAGATGTGAAGGGAGGTGAAAGAAGCATCCGGAAGGCAGTACGCCGGGGGGGCACCACAGACTGGCGCCGCACCATCTTGACGCATGAGGGTGAGGGTCAGGCTGCCGGTCTATGCCAGGACAAACAATGAGCGCATGCCATCCCATCACGTCTTCTGGTTTGTTGCCGATCTCTGAGGGCTTCCATGGAGACCGGGCCACCCACCCCAGATCCCCTCTCGCCCCGACATGGACGGCGAACTCAAAACACTCTAAACTTGTTGAAATGCAGAATCGTTTATCTCCCTAGATACTTCAAATTAGACCATCAATTCGACCCGCAGACAGGAGGTGTTTTCTCAGCCCGGCACTGTGGGGCTCAAAGGCGACCTAGAGTAATCTCGAACCGGTCAGCTGGAGACACGGGTCCAGTCTCTTGTCTTTCTTGGGCGCCCTGAGGGAGGCTTGGATTCTGAGGTGCCGGGTTGAGGTCACTGCTGGAATGGAGGATCAACTGCTAAAAATACAGAAGTGAGACACCATCCTGTGACTCATCCCCCCATCTTCCCATAATGCAACCTGACCAGCCCTGTCAGTCTTCAACCCATTGCTTCATGGGTAGCAGAATAACCGTCTTCATGTTGTCAGGGGAAGGGATCCCTGCTCCAGAGTAGATGAATGAGTGAATTACGAGACCTCCATCTTCACTGGCACGGACATGAAGAAAGCAGAGTGTCTAGCAGCTGGGGGGGGGGGGGTTCTCGAACTGCCTATGGTCATGTTAATCAAAGTGTTTTTACACGTTATGACAAATTACACATATGCGGTCCCACCCTTTAGATTTTCAGCTGTATCCCATAAAAAGCAGCTGAGGTATTTGCTTGCGAGGCCCACTCACCCCCTGAAAATTCAGACCCCCTCTTTGCCCCCACCCCAGGCTCCTGTTTCCCTGTTCACGCCACGCTACTTTATATTTGGAACCTCTATGTCACAAATTAGCGACTTTCCGCTGTGAGCGCCTATCTTGTTGGGATCTGCAGATTCTCGTGGATTTTTTTGGCAGCAAAGGTGGAGGGTAGATTGAAGGGTGGAGGTCCCGCCAAATGCCTTCTTAGTTTGGTATTTGCCCACTCTAGAGCACTAGCATTAGCATTATCCATTAGCACTTAGCACGTGTTCGGCCATTAGTGCCAGCCTGAGGCCTATAGGTTCACACCAGAGTGGCTGATATAGATGCAGCTGCTGATTGAACCTCATCCTCTCCTGTAACGTGAAGCACACGCCCGCTAGCACAGGTCACAAAGCGGTCACCAAGCCTCTTTATTAAGCATAGCATCGGAGCTATATTCAGAGCACTTACTGCAACAGTGAGACACTTGTCAGCTTAGTGCAGGCTGACACATTCGAGCTTTTCTGGAATACTTGATTGTTTTTTTTATTATTATGTGAGTAGATAATAACTAGCATTACTAATGTGCTTAGTGTGATGTTAACCTGGATTGAAGCCTGATTCTAATGCCCCAGCTGTCCTAGTGCCACTAACATTCCTCAGAAATTTACTACATAGTCTTTTTTATCCCAGTCTTTCAGTCGAATGCAAATCATAGCATTCTCCACGTCCAGTAAGCTACCATGGCTCCGAGTCCAAGATCAGCTCAGAGCATGTTTACATCTGAGGGGCCATAATTGTGCCGCTTCCTCTGGTCTTCCCTGCTCTTTTTAATCATGTAATATTTAAAACGAGCTGCAGTTTGTGTTTTTCCCTCTGTGCCGAGGCCGTGGGGCCGGCAGACACGGCCTGACCTTTTCCAGGGCCGGTTATAGAGCTCAGCTGCACTGGCATGAGCCCACAGCACCCTGTGGAAGCGACCCAGTGCCCCCTGGCGCCATGTGGCTTCTGTCGGGCCACTTTCTTCCGCAGTTGGGCGGCTTTCAGTCTTCAGTCTCGGGACGGGATTTTTTATCGTCCTTCTTCTGATTGGCCAGGCCTCAAGGCCTCTTTCTCATAGAACCTGATGACCAATCGGGGTCTTGATTTCCCGGGCTTTTCCGTTTGACCCTGGGGGCTGCAGTGACTGGGCTGGAGTGTGTCCTCACCAGGTCGGGGTTCCGATCCGACGCGGTCTGCTCCGTGCCCAGCGGGGCAGACATTCTGAAGAGGGTCAGTTGGCTTTCATCTCCAGACCACTGTGACTGAACACGCCGGCCGCATTGGATCCCAGTTAGCATGGAGGATGAGTCAGCCTTTTTTTTCCCTCTCAAAGGCCTTCCACCACCGCCCCCTGCTGTTAACTCCATCAAATTTAAATTATTCATGGAACTGAGGGCCTTCCTAAATTATTCAAGGGCCCAGTAATGGAATCTCTATGGACAGCGCAGTGCGGTTGCTCTGAGGTCCTGATCATTCTGCTTTGTTCTCCTTGGTTCAGAATGTGCTGCAGGTGGTTTGACTGTTAAGGATTCACCTCTTTAAAGAACAAAGGGGATACGTCTGTTGTACCCTAATGGGGTTTAGCAGAATATCCAGCTCTCTGCAGTAACATTAAACTGACATTTAAGCATTTAATCGCTACTAAATGGGCTGAAGGTGTTTGCAAAGTCTGGTCGATGCCCTGAATATACACACTTATAACCAGCCTAAGTTAGTTGTACTGACATGTTTAAAAAGCCCAGTTCGCACTTTATGTTACAATCCAGCCTAACCAGCAGCAGGTGGACTTCAAACAGAGTGGAAAGGGGGGATTTTTCAGAAACCTTCAAAGGAGATTATTTCTGTAACTCGTTTATTTTTAGTGGCCCAAAACGGCATTAGTATTATAGCAGACAGTATTTGTAGAATTCATAGCTGCAAATAGCAGGTTCTGAAGCTGCCAAACGCGACTGAGCAGAACTCGGTCTGTGCCGATGGCTATCGGGCCGGCGGCTTTGAACGGCAGCGGCCATCAAAGAATGCTGCGATTTCACACAACATTAGAGTGATAAACCTGGACCGTTTCCCGACAAGCCCAATCCACCTGGCGTAGGTCCGAGGTGTATGTGCGTCTGCGTGTTCCTCCTCATTTGGGAATTACTCTGTTTATGTACATGTGATCCTGTACTGCAGTAATGGGAGTTGGATAGATGAAAGAGCGTAATTATAAAATTATGAGCAACAAGCTATGAGCAACAAACTCTCTTGCTCACTCTCTGATGAACTTTAACCACAGTTCCTTTATATATCTCCATTTGCATTTATTGCATATATAATCATTCTAATATTTTTCATAGCTCCTTCTTGCCCTGCAATGGGTTGGCACCCCATCCTGGGTTGCCCCCTGCCTTGTGGCTGTAGCCTCCAGGATAGGCTCTGGACCCCCCCTCAACCCTGAATCGGACAAGTGCTTACAGAAGATGCACGGATTCCTGCCAAACCATCACATGGCCCAAAACATATTCTTCTGTTTTTCCATATGCGGATCAACATTCACACCTACAGTGATTGAGTGGGTGATTTATAAAGATGATTCCTAAAGTTGTTTTTATTGTTTTGCAGAAAGGCTGCCTCGTTGTAGCACACAGAACTAAAAGAGCCCTTTCTGTCTGCCCACTCATGTGTGGCATCTGCTCGCGGCGGTAGGACAAGGATTATCTTCAGCAGTTAAATCGGGCGATGATTTACTAGTACCGCGGTTGCCGGGGTAGCGGTGACTCGCTGCCAGTGCGGTGGAGCTGTCAGCGTTAGCGTTTTTTTTGTTTCCTGATGAGGTTCCGGCTGAGTTTGTGCATGTTTACACGTGAACCACGGCGGTAATCACCGCTTTAGGGTCAGGGGTTTGTGATGAAACGCCTTCGTCGGATGGTGGCCGTAAAGGAGGGACACAGCACTGCCCCAGACCGATTTCCGTTATCATATACAACAATCATGAATGGATTAGCTATTAGCGGAGCGAGGCCTGCACAGCGTTAGCGAGGACGGCTAACTGTCGTGACAGAACGTTTACCCTCCTCTCATGGTTTGATCTAATAAAAACCTCATGCAAGTAGGTTTTGAGCACGGCCAGGGAGTCAATGATAGCATGATGACCACACAACTGTCACATGATGGGTCTTCTCGTCGAGCGAGCCTGCCCTACTGTATGTCATATTTTCATTTTTAGATCTTTGGTTGTTCCTGGACTAGCGATATGCCGGGAGATACCTTCTACTGACGTCGCCGCTGGCAGCACCCACCCGGCCACTCGCCACGCAGCCACGCAGCCACGCAGTCACGCGGCCACGCGGCCACGCAATCACGCGGTCACGCGGCCACCCGGCCACTCACCACGCAGCCACGCAGTCACGCAGCCATGCAGCCACGCAGTCACGCAGCCATCCGGCCATGCTTCCAGTCACTGTAGTGAACACGAGTGTAAATGCAGGGTTTTTTTAGTTTAAACCAAAAAGTTCTGTACATTTAATGATGGGATAAACTTGTATTCATTCATTTACTTTTCAGTTACTGGTATTACTTAATCTCAATATGTACGTATTTATTTATTGATCTATCAATTTATTTGGTGACAGTAGTTATTTTCTTGTTTAGCGTATCATATTCATATTTGACTTATGATATTTCCAACCTATGATGGGTTAATCATAATATATCCCCATTGTAAGTCAAGGATCTTCTGTATTTACATACTTGTAACCAAAAGGGGGATATGGGGAACTATCGGTACCAAAGAAATCTCCCATAATTAACAGCATAATCTGTGATACTGTTCAAGGTACTTTTCTCTTATTTGTAAATTAATATTTCTTGTTTGTAACAGTATTTCAAAACTATTTTTAGCGCATAATTCAGTTATAACTTGACCATGATGCGCGAGGAAAACTTATTAATCGACTGGTGGAGACTTTTCTTCCTCAAAGCTAAAGTGATAAATTCTGCTAAACCCTGGTTCTCACACAAAGTCTCTGAGGGACTGTGGGATCTTGCCGGTCTTTATTTATCCGTCTGATTGACCTGCTGTATGTCACCTGCATCTGAAACCACGTCACAGCCCAACGGTTCCTAGACGCCGTACATCTGAGCGCTGTCTCAAAGCTTCAGGCAGACAGATTGCGTCGGAGGAGGCCTGGTGTCCCGATTCGTGCGGGGTGATGGATCTGGACGAAGTTTTTGCTTTGGCCCCACAGTGATAGATCAGGGTAATGATATCATGCAAAATCAGCTGTGATTTAAGGCTGTTTGCATGCCGGGGACATAACGGTTTATGTAATAAATCTCGCTGCCTGTCTCTCATAGCCTGTTCTCCCCATGTTCTTGTCTGTATGATCAGAAGTCTACTTCCCTCTGCGCAGACTGTGTACATGTGGCCTGACTTTCACAGGCGAGACACGCCGCGTTCCACTAACAGCGCAGAGCCGCTGGTTCCGCCAGGAGAGATCCTCACCTGCTGACCTTGACACCCCCCCCGTTTCCCCCAACTTAAGGCTGTGCTTGTCAGTCTCTAAAGCGTCATAAATGTTATTTAGAGACCCCGATTCCTGGTTCCCTGTTGTGGACAGAGACCCGGAGCTCACACAGGTGCTGGTCTGGATGCGTGACACAGGATGAGTCATGTTGGTGTTCCGGAGGGGCCCCAAGACGGCGGATCCCCGTGGGAGGGGGGCGGAGATCATCCACGTGGAGCCGCAGTCCCGGTTAAACCAAGAGCTGAAACTTGTTTGTGCCGAAATGCTGTTTCTTCTCCCCCAGTTTGCACGGAGACAGCAGGTAGATCTTGCTTTGCTTTCAGGTGACACTTTGGCTACCGGTCACCTGTCTGTGAATCCTCGTGGGCGTGAGGTACAGTTACGGATCCGATTAGACAGGGGGCAGCAGGGAGCAGACCTATTTACTGGTCTGTGTACGGTGTGGTGGCTCTGTGGTCAGTACTGCTGCCTCATGCCTCATGCATGTGGCCTTTGTACGTTCCTGTGTTTTCGTGTGGGATTCCTCTCACAACCCAAGGCCATGCAATTAGATGAATCGACTTTTCAAAATGGCGGCCCGGTGTTCAAATGTACGAGTGCCTGCCGATGGACCGGCGTCCCTGGCTGGTACTGCCCGGGATCTGCTGCAGGCTCGTCGTCACCCCGTAATGGATAAGCAATGCCGAAATAAAATTAGAAACATCCGGTTAAGCTGTTACAGAGCATTGTTTGTGTCGCCTCGGAAACAGCCAAGGTGCCTGCCGGAATAAAGACAGCTCCAGGCTGAGAACATTCCAGAATCTGGGTCTGGAATGTCCATGGCACATGACATTTCAGGGTGATGACAGAGGACATGGAGCTGGGGGGGGAGGGCTTTACCAGCATGCACATATTATTCTGTTATATCACCGTTTGAGGAGGAAAAAATGGCATCTAAAGAGCTCCGTTTTCAGTCGTCGCGTTTCTTGGGATGTTCACCTGTGTTTTCAGATCCTGAGGGAATCGCCAGGACAGGATGAGGATCTTATCATGTGTTGGGACCAGTCTAGGATGAGGCCGGGGATTTGATTAAGGCATGGATGGGAGTGTTTTTGGGGCTCTCTATCCTGGGAGGCCTGGTAGGTCGAAGGTCGTAGGTCAGAATGACCCGTTTTGTCCTGGTTCCTGGTGGCTGGGTTGTCTTCCTCCAGACTTCTCAAAGGCATCTCCTGCTCCGTTACTGAGTGGCACTGTTACTTGTTTTTTTCCCCAAAGAATATTATTAATTATATTAATATATTATTAGTATAGGAATATTATTATTATTAGGATTGTATTTTTGTGTAGAAAGTTATGCATACAGCGTTTTTCACAATTTTTATCCTTCCAGTGTGGGTTGTTTGTTTCCAGTGACAATTATACCTACATACACTGATATAACGTGCGTGATTGTATACCTGATGGGGTCGTGGTGTGGAAAAGGTCTTTTCTGTCTCATAATCCTCTTCATCTTTGTCATTAAGCATCTTACACAACTTCCTGACCTGAGATTCTCTCCCTGCCCCATTCTAAGCCAGATTAGCTCGGTAGCGCTCCCTAGGGGTCACAGCCTGACGGTGCGCTGTCTGGCCTCGAGGCGGTCTATTCTGGCGAGCTCCTCCATCATCACCCGTCTGCTGTCGTGTCGCCACCTCGGCATTAAATCGCCGTGGATGGCATGGCGGGGGATGGGAGGGGGGTCGGACATACGAGGATATCAACGCCGCACCTCTGTGTCCCGGACTAAAATGGCGGGGCCCAGTCTCCTGTTCGACCAGCTTGGGGTTCATGAACAAGGTCATCTGCTACCTTCTGGGCACATAAAGTGAGATTATCATAAAGAGCTGTAGCCAGAATGCCCCCCCCCCATCTCAGGTCCTCTTTTGGGGCCCCATCAGGCAGATAAAAAGCTGCATATCATCATAGATCCCCCACCAATCATGTGACACATATAGCTGACACTAGGTGACGATTGGATAACGCTTGACACACATCCTATGCTTCCCAGAACTGCTTCAGCAAATGATTGTTAAGAAGCCCTTTTCTGAGAGGGAGGGGGCGTGGAGGTGGGCCGGCCCTGGTATCAGAGGACTTCGTGTTACTTTGAGGAGAAACCTACTTTGAAAAGGGCATCTTGATATGACACTTGGGCCCAAGTGAAAACATCAAAATGTCAGCTTTGATAGTCTGGCTAAGTGGTTTCGGGTATGACCCCCAGATGGCCCGAGTGAAGCCGGGGGTGGGGGGGGGTCATACGTGCGGCCTGGCTGTTTCACATGAACATTAGTGACTGTGGTTAGCTCACAAATGTTATAGGTTTTGATAACCTGAATGTCAATTGTGTTAGCATCCCGATGCTACTCGTTTTCATTAGGGATGCACCGATACCGATACCGGTATCTGGTATCGGCCTCGATACCACATTTTCTAAAGTACTCGTACTCGTTAAAAGTCCCCCGATACCGGGGACCGATACCACGGTCTAAGAAATGTCTATGTTTGAGTGGCGTTTAAGGGGTTAATCACAGGTGCCGAGTGCTTGTTAGTTTATTCAAATATTGTGCACTAAATAGCAAAGTTGTTTATTAATGCCCCTTGTGTTGTCCAAAGTGGCAGATGTAGCTGCCCTTCGGTATCGATAAATAACGGGACACAGTGCTTCAGACGGGTGCTTATCTCTCTTTATTTCGCGCTTGCAGAGCGCCGTTGAGCCTTTAGTTGCGTAGCACCGTGAAACTACACAAAAAAAACAATAATCGAATAAATGTCACAAATAAGGTGCACATTTACAAAGAACCAAAAAAGAAATAATTTACAGTAAAATTAATAAGAAGAGCTTATGACATATAAAGCGAGCCCATACAACTTCGAAATAAAGTACAAAAATGCAACATGTGTCAGCTTCACATACCTCGCTCCGCTTTACCAAAGGGTACTAAGTTTAAAAATTGAGCTGAATCAAACTGCATTCACCAAAAAACTCAATTTTCTCCATGTACTTTGAAAGAACAGAAATCTTCACGCTTCTCCCCGATGAACTGATTACCCTTTTTTTTACCCCACCCCTCACGGTGTAATGCACGTAACACGTACAATTAATTTAAAGAGACACAACACCATTTTGCGGTCATTTACAGCAGAGTTTACAACAAACTGAAAAAAATACTTGAGTTGCACTGTCACTGTTTAAATTTTTTTTATAATTATTTATTCTGTAATATGTTGCATACAACATGCTTTTCATTTTAAATAAATGTTCTTAATTCCAAACTAGTCCCTTGTTTTTTTTGTTAAATTATATGACTAAAGCTGTTACCTGAAAATTTAAATCATGTTTTTATTAAGTACTCGGTATCGGTATCGGCGAGTACTGAAATGCAAGTACTCGTACTCGTACTCGTTTTCCAAAAAAGTGGTATCGGTGCATCCCTAGTTTTCATAACCTGAAGGTCAATTGTGTTAGCATCCAGATGCTACTGGTTTTCATAACCTGAAGGTCAATTGTGTTAGCATCCAGATGCTACTGGTTTTCATAACCTGAAGGTCAATTGTGTTAGCATCCAGACATTCCCGATTTAGAAAACCTGAATGTCACTAGGGTTATCAGCTAGATGTTAATGTATTTGCTTACTTCAACATCAACAGAATTGCCATCCAAGCATCCCAGAGACTCAACAAAATTGATGCGTTCGTATCTCTGGTATAATATCTCCCAATATCCCACACATATTCGTCCATCTTTCCATCAGCCTGGAGAGTATTTCCAGAAAAGATAAGTAAAGATAAGACGCCAGTCCACAATGGCAAAAATATTCTTCTCTCACATACAGCCTTCCACTAGGCCTGAAAGTTCTCATTGAAGGTTTGTTGTTAAAGGTATATAATGTCCTCCTATTTGGACAAAGTGGCCTTTTTTAGGGACATTAGACTCGTGTATCTGCCAAGGCAATGATACTCAGTTTAGGTGAAGAACGTGGACTTACTAGTCCATCAGACGACGCTGATGGCTGCGTGTGCCTGTGTTGTTTACGCCGAAGGCTGAGCCGCCGGCCCTGACCACCATTAGGGTATTCCCCGAGGAACGAGCTCGTTCTTGCCCAAGGTTTTGGCAAGGTTTATTTGTGCTGGTCGTACTTTAAATGTGGAAAGGTCTTTTCCCCCTTGGGTTTAATGAGGTGCAATTAGTTTCAAAGCTTTGTCACACACTGGAAAATGCGAAGCAAGGAAAAAACGAGGAGCTGTAAACCCCAGTGGTGTGGTAATCTTTCTGAAACCACTCTGGAAAGTAAAGTCATAGAGTTTTGTTAACATACCACATGAAACGAAATCTAAATAGATGCTATTTACTGCACATAACATGGGTAAGATTATGATCGACAGTAGAGGCGGAGGGCTATTCTGTGTGTATAAGTGTGTATAATCATGCTTTCCTAACATTTCTTTTGTCGATTTTTATGTCGTTTAAGCTTTGTTGGTGTAGAGTCAAAGTTGAACCCTCACAACGATAGACCGACAAACTGGGTGTGTGTTTGTGATCATGGGCAATCGGGAAACCTAAGGCATGCATCCCGATGCAAAATTCGATATACGGGGACTTCCCCCAGCCTGCCATCGACATCCTCTCTGCATCAGAGGCTCCTCCTGTCCGCCACGTCCGCCGCACGGCATCTTCTATTACAAATGGCTGCCGTCTCGCGTGAAGAGGGGATAGACCTTAGAGCAGGGGTGGGGAACCTGATCCATGCAGAGGCAGTGCGGGTTTTTGGGATGGCCTCTCAATCAACCAATAATAAAGCAGTGGATCTCAACTCCAGTCCTGGGGACCCACTGTGATTGGCTGATCGAGAGGCCATCCCAAAAACCTGCACCGGCCCTCCATGTAACAGGTTCCCCACTCCTGCCTTAGAGGGACTCCACGAGAAGAAAATGAAGAAGCATGACATCTCTTCAGAAAACAGCCAAAATCTTTTTATTTCTGGATAAAGACTAGTGAAAAAAATGTGTAATTCACCGAAATCGTCAGGCCTGGATTGTGAATATCGGAAAATGGGCAGAGGGGGAGAGGGACTCGCAAACTCTCAGGTCGTAACAGGTGTCTCCAGTGAAACGTGCCCGTCGGGGGCCTCTCCGCCGCGTCACACGCCGCACATCTGGTTTCCAACACAAGCTCCCGGCGACCTGCTCCCAGTCACGGTCACGTCCCCCCGTCAGCCTCCCTCTCCGTCAGCCTCCCTCTCCGCCAGCCTCCCTCTCCGTCAGCCTCCCTCCCCGTCAGCCTCCCTCCCCGCCAGCCTCCCTCACCGTCAGCCTCCCTCCCCGTCAGCCTCCCTCCCCGTCAGCCTCCCTCTCCGCCAGCCTCCCTCCCCGTCAGCCTCCCTCCCCGCCAGCCTCCCTCCCCGTCAGCCTCCCTCCCCGTCAGCCTCCCTCCCCGTCAGCCTCCCTCCCCGCCAGCCTCCCTCTCCGTCAGCCTCCCTCCCCGCCAGCCTCCCTCCCCGTCAGCCTCCCTCCCCGTCAGCCTCCCTCCCCGCCAGCCTCCCTCCCCGTCAGCCTCCCTCCCCGCCAGCCTCCCTCTCCGTCAGCCTCCCTCTCCGTCAGCCTCCCTCCCCGTCAGCCTCCCTCCCCGCCAGCCTCCCTCTCCGTCAGCCTCCCTCTCCGTCAGCCTCCCTCTCCGCCAGCGTGTTTATGGGGTTTTCTTTAGGTGATTCTTTGTTGGAGACGACAGCGCTGATATATTTCTTATCGCACTGCGTCCAGTTGAGGTCACTGCCGACCGCTTGGTCCAGATCCGCCTCCCAGCTCTACTGGCCGATTTCACTCCATTTTTTCCTTTTTTTTTTGGTGCTGGTAGAACTCCTCATGACCTTCGGGATCCTTCTGGGCTTTACGAGACGCTGCATGTGTGGTTTCGGCACCCAGTGAATTGCCAGACCCTGGCCAGTTAGCAGTTAACTGCGGGCTTTTAAAAAATACATATATATACAAGGAACAAGCATGTATTGAGCTTCTCTTTGCTATTACATCAGAATCTGTTGGTAACTCCTCCCCCTAGTTAGCATTCACCAATGAGAGAGTCCCTTTACCTGCCCGTTAAGTTTCTGGTTAATGATTAGATCTGGTTTTGGATTCAAGAGAATGACCCCATGCTTTTGGGACACAGCGTGAGTTTCTGTCTGATAGTGCAGCAGCCATTGTTGTGGTCCTGGAAGGGTGGAGTTTTAGCTCATTGGGTAAATCTCTGTCTATCACACTTCCAGAGTTGGCGTCCAACCCCCTGCCACCACCTACTTCAATACCCTACAGTGGCCCAAAGAGGAATAGATGAGGTGACGTGCAAGTCTAAAGTGTCCCTTCGTATGTGTGACCCCTGCGTTGGCCTGACATCCTGCCTGGGCTGTGTTGCTTCCTGGGAGGGAATCCAGGCTTCTGTGCTCGATAAACAGGCACCGAGGATGGATGTTTCTGGAGGTCTGAAATTAGCAGAAATGTTTATACCCTCCACCTGCTGTCTGATGAGACCATATGCCTAGCGATTAATAATTCAGGTCGCACTGTCTCTCTTCAACATTGCTCCTCTTACAAGCAAAAGCAAACACGTGCATTTATTCAGGATGAGCATCAGAATTGACCATGTTCATGGAATTCGCGCCTTGGTTTGCTGTGATCTCCAGGAACAGATGATCAGATAAACAGGCATACAGTCTGTGCTTGTGTTTGTATCCCCTTAAGAGAGACTGAGATAAACATAAACGCATGGTATGTGGTGGGCAAAGAAACTATTGTTTTTTTGGCAATACGATCATGCCAACATCCATTCAGCAAGGCTATGGCTGGGTGTCCCTACCCTAGCAGACAGGGAAACTAGATCTACCCTCTGATCCTCAGGTGAGGTCCTGTTACCTCCCCCTTGGTACGGAAGATGATTATGGAGATGGCTTTCCATTGGGGGGGGGGGATCGTGAACCAGCTCAGGAGAGTCATTAGGGGCAGGGGGGCAGCAGGTGGCTAAATGGTTCACAGACCACCCTTTGAGCCACATGGTTACAAGTTCAAATCCAAGCCTCAAATAGAACAGCCTCAGTAAACAGTTTTACAAATGGCTGAAAGTGTAAACACTGTAAGCTATAAGAGCGGCGAGTAACCGAAGAAAGAGAGAATATAGTGAAGCTGAACTTAATATAGAAGTGTGCTTAAGAAGCTGCTCCAGAGAGGGCGTTTAATTATGGCTGAACTGTGAAGCGAAGCTTTAAGCTTCTCCACTGCTCACTGCACTCGGGACTCCTCCAGCTTTGGAGGACGTTAAAGGGGAATTTCAAAAACGGCTTTTTTTAAAATGAAAATCACAAGTTTAATTTTTTCACACCGGGTGTTTTTTTCTTTAAGAAATTATATGCCACGGAATGATCTTTGCCACTGGGCGGCACGTGCCAAGTGTCTAATGTAGACTTGGAGATGGATGGGCACGCAATCGGAATGGGTGCGGCCACGCTGGACATGGCGTGAACCTGAGGACGCATGTGCTTCAGGGGGGATAGAGAATCGCCTTTCTGTGAATTTTCCGTCTGCTTTGTTTCGTGTTCGTGGAAGTGCATGGCTGAGGTCCTCGGCATTGAAGCGGGGTGCCTGAGAGGACATGCACAGGGTGGGGGTGGGTGGGGGGGGGGCTGAGTGCCCGATGCCCACCTGGCCTGCATACCAGAAGCTGCCTTTTTCATGCAAAGTACATCAGCTGCAGCCATCATTCTTTCATTCAGGTGTCGAGAACCTTCTCATATGGACAACAGGGAATAAACTGCGTGATTTACTGTAAGTCAGACTACAGTACTTTATTCATCGAGCCCATTATTAGGTAGAGCAGGTGAACCAGTGGTCAGGAAATGATCTGGAACAGCCAAGGGGGCCCAGAGCACAGGTCTAAGAGCGATTGTTCTTTAGGGGAGTAAAACCTGCAGAGTTACACTGGGTTTGATTGTTAGAGACCCTGCAGAGGTCAGGTGCATCGTAAACGACCAAAGGCCTTGTGTTTTGTAATTGTGGGGCTCTGCATTTGCCTAATGGCTGCAGTTGACTTCTTAACTATTGCTTTTTAAAACCCTGTGTTGCTAGATGATTTTAGTGGAACAAAGCAAGTTAAGCACTAAAAGCTCAAGGGTACAACAGCAGGGTTCCTCACGTGTTTTCCAGGTCACAAGCCTCAGCCAATCAGTACCGAAGATGAGTAAAACTCAGGGTACACGAGGGTGACAGCTAGCACGAGTCAAGAGGCATCAGTTCTGGCTTCAAAGGCCTCACGTTGCAAAGCCTACACCCACGATTCCACTATTTTTAAAACTGCATCATTGTGCAGAGTGAGATCGCCACTGAGGACAACCACGTTCACCTCAGAGAGAATCTGTGACCCTCACTCCCAGCCCTCTCACAGCTCCCAGCCAACGTTCACCATCTATATTTGTCACAGCTGCCCTGAGGGAGTTGGCCCCGGCAGCCATAAGGCAGCGGCAGCATGGACGTTCAGCAAAACAACAGCTTTGCGTCCTCTTGCCCTGTTGGGTTGCAGCGCCCGGTAGCTAGTGATCTCTCTAACTGAACAGCATGCCTTGCTTCAGCTAAACTGAGAAGACCCCACCAGGGATGGAAAAAACACAAAACTATAAAACCTGTGGTGGGCGGGATTGTTTTATGGCATCAATTACCAAGTGGAATTACCCCATTGGTTACTCTACTGTGATTGACGGCAGTCCCACCCACTCTTGGTTTCCGGGCTTCTTTCCTGCCTCCATTGCTGTGTGCTTTAACGTGCAGCTCCTGCCAAGCCGTTATTGTGTCTCTCTCGGGCTGCAGGCCTAGGTGACTCAGTCTTGTGGGTTGAAGAACTTTCAGATGTGACATTTTAGATTAGCGGGCGGGTTGTTTAGCTTAGCCTTGTGCCTGCTAATCGCCTGTGACAAACATACTGATTTAGTTAAAGAAACTACCGTAATGCTGAGCCTTTCGGCAATCCGGGCCTTATACCGGGTCGGTTTTATGTCTGGAAAATGACAGAGAGTCGGAAACGGAGAGTCAGTCTGTGAAAGGAAAAGCCAGCGCACGTATATTCGAGTTTAGTGTGAGCCTTATCGCGTTTGACACCCAAGCGGGCGGGCGGGCACACGCAACCCTGGTTCCGTTCTGTCTCTCTCACATTACAAAATCTACTCATTCCTCCGTCCCTCTCGGATCTCGATCCCCCTGACGGCAGCGGGAACAACCGGCCTGCGGCTCGCTCTCCCAGCCGCTGGCTCTCCGCTCGCCCTCCGGCATTCCTTCCTAAACTGAGAGCGTCTGACTGAGATCCAGCGTCTCCCCTCAGCTGTGGAAAAGTCTCCGGCCGTAGCTGCTAATGAAGTCCCACCTGCAGACGCCTTCGGCTCAGAATTTCCCCCCATTGTGCCGAACATGTGCGAGACCCCAAGGCCCACAATCAGGTCTACAGGGACCTAATGCGGCGTTGGGTCTCCCTCTTGGAGTTGTCCACCTGTCAGGATGATCACTGACTTCTGGTTCTGGTTCTGCTTTTGGTCATTACGGGGTCATGAACGCAGGGCAACCGGCAGGACGAGAAAAACCAGGTTACTCAGTAATGATTGGTGTGCCTTTATGGGGGGGGGGCATTCCTGTCGCAGGCCTCAGTGCGGAACCCGGACATCATGTCCCAGTGAGCCCCAGGGGCTTTGCTCCCATGAACCCCTTCTGCCCCCCCCAGCTACTTCCTCCCTCCCTCAGGATGGCCCACCTATGTAGGGTTTATGGTGCGTGTGAGCTGTGCATTCCTCACGCCGGGACAGTAATCCTCAGAGACAGTTCGCACTTTCAGTGTGTATGTGGCCGTTTGTGTGTGTGTGTGTGTGTGTGTGTGTGTCGGGGGGGGGGCAGCTTGGCAGGGGGCCAGCAAAGAGCATGTTAGCCCATTTGTCCCAGTCTGGTTACCAGTCACAGTTAGCGTTTCTGAAAGACGGGACTCATTAAGAGTGTGAGAGGGGTGAGGCTGGTTCGGACTGCGGCGTTGATGGGAGCGAGAAAAAACGGGATCAGGTTCCACGCGGGAACAGGCACTTAAAGGGAGTCCCTAAACGAAGCGGTTCCATAAGGGCCGAGCGAGTGAATTACGGCAAGCGGACTGCTCACTGAGCCACTGCGATTGTCTGTGAAACGTGTCTTTTGGGAAAAGGCTTCAGCTGATTACATTACCAGCCTTTATTAATGTTTGGGCACTAATGCCAATTTTGGGGTAAAAATGTGGGCTTTGACCTCAAGGTGAAGACAAAGCACTTTTTTTGCCCTTCTGGTGTTCTTTTCTGCTCAGAACCACTGACCTCCTGATTATTTCTGGAGCCCTTCTGGTAAATCATTCTTTATGGTCAAATGAACAGAGGTTTTTTTTTTGTTTTTTTTTTTTTTAGACGTACATTTAACGTTCCTCCCTCCTGGCCTCGGCGTCACTGCCGAATGTCTGCTTTTTACGAGTTGTTTTGCAGAGGTTGTGGTCTCCCCGACTTTCGCTATTCCTCGCTTCGTCTCGTCTGGACGGCAGCTCCTGTCCGTCTGGCTCCGCCCCCAAACCCCCCCCCGTGTCTGCGGGGCCCGGGTAGCATCCCTTTCGTTCTTTTAACGTTCGCCGTCAATGGAATGGGGCCTTTCAGAGACGGGAGAGCGGACTGTTGTTGTCTGCAGTGGGATGGTAATGATGTATTCTGGATGGGAAAGGGCCCGGTTTCCAAATAACGGTCATATAATTTTCGCTGTGGCATAGTGAGAATGCCGTGTGTGAGCGGGACTGGCATCGCTCGCCGCGGCTCTCAGGAATCCGCCGCCCTGCCCACACTGCTGCTGCGGGGCGGCTCTCAGTGCCCCCCTGCTGTCTGTGGCCGGGGCTCAGGGTCACACAGGACCCCTTCTCGTTAACGCTGGGGGGCCCGCCCTCCTTTATGGCCCCCGGGACACTCCTTCCGACAGGTCCAGTTCTCCTTGCCCGGGAATTCCTTAAGATGTGACGTTTGCCGCTTTACACAAGCGATCGTTACAGACATGCGTCAGGTTCATTCCTACCTACTGTATTGTATGGATTGCTGTGCTTCCACGCCCCCTAGAGGAGACAGGGAGTAAAAACGTGCCCCGATTGTCCAAGTACGCCAATATACTGGCCTGTAAGAAATAATTCAGAGTGCGTTAATGGATAAGCATCATGATTTTAAATTTACACTCTCTCTCTCTTCCTTACCCTCTATACAGAGAAACTCTACAACTCCAATGGACGAGAGCTAAGAAGAGCTCTATTCTCCCTGAAGCAGATCTTCCAGGTAAAATCAAGGTTCTCATTATTGTGCTTTTTACCGTGTTTCCCCACAGAACATCTGCCCTTGATGCACAAGCAGACAGCCACACACACACGAAAGCTCTCGCACGTGCTGAATGCCAACACCCACTGGGGGGTCGGTGGCCCCCGGCAGCTGATTGTTTCCGATTCGCTGGGACAGTAGGTCTCAAAGCGTCCCGAGCAGCTGAGCGGAAACGTTTGCCGACAGATTCTCCGCGACCAGAAGGTCACAGAGTCGGAGAAACACAAAGCCCGTTGTCTCAGTGGTGACAGATTGTAATGTCTGTGTTCCGTGTCGTTCGTCGACTCGGAAAATTCTTAAACTATTCATTGATCTATTTCTGTACAGTTGTGTGACACCAGTTTCTGAGCGGTTAACATATTTACACAGTTAGGCTATCTCTCTTCTGAAAGAAAAAATAATGTAAAAAGATTAGCCACCAGCATGCTAACGCAGCCCATGTACTATGTGGTACTATAAAACGATAAGCTAAAACAATTAGCCACCAGCATGCTAACAGAACCCATGTACTATATGGTACTATTAATGATAAGCTAAAGGAATTAGCTACTGGGATGCTAACAGGGCCCCTTGTACTATATGATAATGTTTAAGGAGAACCATACAGAGCTGTGTGAAAAGATGGTGGCCAAACCGTCACCTCCATACAGAGGGTAGAGCAGGGCAGACTGTGTGCAGCGTGAGGTGAGGTCACGCTGAGGCACGCCATGTCCCCACAGCTGTCCTGGGGACAAAAGGGGGACAGCTCAGTTAAAGTCTTTATTTCTGTGAACATGTCTTCCCTGCTTTGAGGGGACATTAGGGTTAGGGTTAGGGTTAGGGTTAGGGTTAACTTCCCCCCGCCTGTCGTCCCTCCCCCGTTTCTGCTCTCAGTTCAGATGTATGTTTGTTCCAGGGACAGCCTCAGTGCGACTGAAAGCTCCGTGACCAATATCGCACTTCGATAATGGAATATCCCCCACTGCTGTTAGTACTCTTAGTGCCAGGACAATTTAACAAGTGCACTGGGAGCCAGGAGTCAATGTTCAGCGGAACATTTTAAAACAGGCTGTGCTGTTGTACCCTAGAACAGAGTACTTAACCTGAATTGCTCCAGTAAAATTTTAAAGTGTATTAAAGGATAACAATTTAAAGACGCTTTAGATGAAATTGCTAGAACTTCAGTGATATTGTGCTGACTCTTTTGTGTCTTGTACTTGTCATTTGTTTTTGGTGTACGGTGTATCTCTTTCCAGGCACCGTGTAATTGTGGAAAAGCTCACAGTAGGGAAGGGGTCGCAGAGCATGTCATGTGACCATGTTCTTAGGTTCGCATGCCGGAAGTGGGGCCTTTGGGCTCATCCTTTCAATTGCTTCCCTCCCGGACAGATTATAAGGCCTGTAACATGACCTCTGGCTGTCCGAGAGCCAGTTATGAGGCAGGTGTAGGACACTAAGCTGTGGCCCTCACACACAGAACAGCGTACAGACCTGGTACTGCACCGCTGGCGTTTTAAATAAGGCTCGGAAATGTGCAGCTGCACAGGGCTGCTCTCCCCCCGCCAGGACAGCCTGACTCCCAGCGAAAAACATCACATTAATAAAAACACCTCAGAATTAAAAAAAAAAAAATGATTCTTTCTTAGTTAAATCTCTCTTTTTCTTTTACTGTTAAATGTAAATACAGCCATATAACAGCAGGATGCAGGCAGGGAGGGGCAGAGGGAGGGTCTCACAATGTGGGGAGTGGGGGGGGGGCTCAGTAAAATTACTGTCCCGGTGGGGGGGGGTTCTTACTAAATTGTTGCAAATTTCGTGTAATTGTCTATTACCTGCAGGGGGTGGGGGGGTCCCCTTGGTAAGGCTTCTGTGTTGTTGGGTGTATGTGTCATGCTGCATCCCTGCTGCCTTTCAGGATGACAAAGACTTGGTCCATGAGTTTGTCATGGCCGAGGGCCTGACGTGTTTAATAAAGGTGGGAGCAGAAGCGGACCAGAACTACCAGAACTACATCCTCAGAGGTACCGTATTTCTACTGAATGATGTCATCTGCTCCCCCCTCTGCTCACAAGGGCGTATTAAACCTCTGTCTTACAGTCGTGGCTCCACAGCGGACACAGGACAGACAGAGAGCCTGGCGTCTTACAGATAGGATTTCTTGGTCACAGGCATGACTCCAGGTTAGATGTGACTCTCGAGTCAGAGACTGGGCCTCTTAGAGATAGGACTCAATTTAAACAGACATTTGTACTGGGCCCCCATGATCCTGCATAGGACATAAAGGTATAGAAAATGGATGGATGGATGGATGAATGGATGGATGGATGAATGGATAGGTAGGTGGGTGGGCTCCTTGTCAGACGCAAGACTGTCCATCTCCTGATGCAGGGGGAAAGACAGACAAGTCCTCATAGATAGGGTGTCATGATCAACGACTCCCAGTGCAGGTGCAGAGAACAAAGAGAGAAGGGACCTCCGGTACCTTGAATAACCCACAAAACCCACAAAAAGAGGGGCTGGCCTGTGAGGGGGAGGGTTTATGGGATGTTGTTCCTGGAGGGGCTGAGAGATACTGAACCCTGCTCACTTTTCTCTACTTGATTTTCTCCCATCTGTTGGCACGTGTTCGTTTATTTGTGTATCCGTTGCTGTATCAGCTCTTCTGTGTACGCATTAGTGCAGTGTCCTCGGGGCTCGGAGGGAGCAAAAACATGGTGCAGCTCTGACTCCCTGAGGACCGGATTGAGAAACACTTGCATTCGTGTAATTTGACCTGGGGAGCCAGTCACAGGAGATGCCGGGCTTTGGACGCACGGTTCAGAGCGGGTCGCACGTGGCCCCGACACGCGTACGCTTATACCTGTTGTTGTTCGCGCAGGTCACATGGACCGTCCTCGCACCGGGATTTAGTGATGGCCGATCCACTGTGGGAAGCAGACAGATATCCCTGAGACTTCGGCCAAGGGAAACAGTGCGCGTATAAATCATTGTTTTAAAGTTTATCCTCGTCTGCCCCAGTCCTCACCTCCACAGCCTCCCGCCAGATTTGGTCCTCATCCAGCCCAGCTGCGCGACCGCGTGAGAATCCCCCCTCGACGGAGTCCCGACAGCGCGGGGGCAACCCCTGTGGTGAGGGGTGTTTCCCATGGACACCCCGCCGGCTCCCCCTTGGGCGTCAGGATGTGACTCCCCTGGGCCCCATCTGCCCGTCCGGTTCCCCCCCCCCCCCCTCCTGAGCGTCGTCAGGAGCACCGCGGAGCGGCTGGCGCGGAAACATGATGCCGCCATGACCCGCCAGTGTAAACACGCCCGGAGGAGAAGGTGGGGGGGGTGGAGGGCTCGCGTGTGGAGGGGTTCGAGACTGGCGTGTGTCACTGGACCCGGACCACACACAGGGAGCACCAATCAAGCAGAGCGTTCATCACTGAGGCCCCTAATGTAAATTACAATAAACAGAGACCCTCACAAAACCCCACCTTCTCTCCCCCGAGCCTCATGGCTGCACTTGATAAGTATTTCCCTCATCCTGGGCCACCGCTCGCCTCCTTGGCCAGACGCCTGCTCACCCTGAATGGCAGACAGGCTTTTTCACAGCATTACTCAGTAACCCGTCAGAAGGGTTTTAAGTGAATTCATTTTAATTAAATACTCAGACCATGGGCACAGCTAGCAGCATATAGCTGATAAATCATCTAGGTGATAAATCCAGCTTGAAAAGAACTGGGAGAGAGGAAAACAAACAGAAACTCCCATGAGAGTATAAGGAAGGGGCGTGGCCATTCTGGGGCAGGGCAAAGTCATGTGACTAGCCTGGGCCAATCCCGGTGCTGAATTACAGTAATATAAAATTGGCTTCTGTTATCTCTCACAGGCTGCAGACCACTTGGCCAGATCCCTTTGCCTAATTCTGCGCCCACTGTAATCTTCCCTAGACCCAACGCCCATTTTGTTCCCCTAGGTGTCTCCCATTTGTTGTCCTTTGTTTTCCATTTTTGTCAAACCTGCCTCCCCTCTTTTACCCTAATAAAGCCCCCCACGCTGCATCCTTCCACCCCTAGGTCACACGGTTCTGTCCACCACCTGACCCAGACAAAGACCTCCAGGCACATATAGGAGAAGACGATTCTCTGGGGTAAAAATGGCTTGTCATGCTTCCTGCGGTAGAGGGTCCTGCAGATTAGCAGAACATAGACATTGCATCTTTTTTAAATCTTGAAATTCAGTAATGAATTAAAAACATTTACCGGGTGATATTAAACCTGCAGATCGGTGCTTTGAGACCTCGTCCTTGAGTGAGCAATAACGAATAGTGTCAGGGTACAAAGCTCAAGCACAGTGAAATGCGTCTAGAACGTCGCAACTCAGGTTGCAGGACAAGAGCTATATGTGAGCTATATGCCTTCACTGCCTTGTCTGCCTCCGGCCAGCGTGGGGACCTCGGGACTGTGAGAGTCCCATGGCTGAAGGGAAGGTGCATCTCCAACGGCAGGGAGACACTCATGGCAGGCATTACCCCCCCAGCAGAAAGAAACCTCGCCCATGAACCTCCACGGGCCTCTGGAACGCGACTCCTGGCGTCGCCATGGCGCTGAAAACCACATGCTCCAAACAGAAAATGCATCCTTGAAGGAAACGTACTTTGTCCGGGGTGCCCCGTGCCAAAACATACACCACTATATATTTAAAATGGTGTTGTGGCCCATAGCTATCAGTGCATACATAAATCCATGCGAATAGATGTATATTAAAGCTGACTTCCTGAATCCTAACAGTAAATAGTCAGCAATGCAGACGGGGCATGAAAGGATTCAACATGCTGAAATCACATACTGTAAAATAACGTAGGGAGCCCCCGCCCCCTGAGCACTGGAAGAGACGGGCAGTGGGGATTTTTCAGACTTCCTGCTTGTTTTTGGTCTTTAAATACTGATCTTGGCCCATCTGTCATGCCTGAGAGAGCCAGCTGCTGGTCAGTGGCTTGTGGCTCATGTCTGCCCTCCATCCCCCCCCCAAGCCCCCAGCCCCTCCCACACTGCTCCTCTCAGCCCCAAACACAGACTTCTGGTCTCTGAACACTGCAGTTGTGGCAGGACTTACATTGCACTCGTCTCCACACCTTACCAGGCAAAAGGGGCCTGATTTCATTCCTTTACCGGGCCGATGGCTTGGGCGGATGTGTGCGGCTTATATGGAAACAAACGGCAGGCGGTTAATGGCCCATCGCCCTCACTTATTGTCCATGCCCTGACTGTTGGCGGCCGCCTTAGAGAAAAGTGAGCGGTAGAGTGACGCACTCTCTGCGTGTGGTAGCTGTGCATTCCGCTACCCTGTCCTCCGTTCCCAAAACGTGTCCGTGAGAGTGACTGGCAAAGGACTGCTGCAGTTACTTATTACCAGGTTAATCAGGCTCTGTTAAAAGATTAGCATGATATCTTCTGGCTGTAGGATCTGGTGAATCACAGCGTATCAGCCTCCCGATCGGCACCATTCCCAGCCGTTTGAGGTACAGCAGCTCCCCCGATCCGATTAGTATAATGGGAGCCCTGGGAGCAGGCGTCACGCACTCAGTATATGGCTCTGTGAACTGGTTTCTCACTGGAGACTGCGGACTGGAATAGCTCTTCGTAATCTCCCATCATGCCTTATGATTTACCCATAATGCACCCTATCATGACCTTGTCGCGCTAGAGGCCCTTCTGTTCTCCTTCCATGCTTTTCCTCACTTATCTCTCCTTGTTTCTCACCTAACGTTTCACCCAAAATCCCGCATTCCTTTCCGTCTCATTCTTCTCGTTCTCGTTCTTCAGTTCCTCCCTTTCTATTCCAGTCTGCTTCTTCCCCAATCCCATGGTCTCCCCCCCCACCCCCGCCCACACACACACACACACACACACACACACACACATATAAGGAATGTCACGAGATGTTAACTCCTCATCACCCAGGCTGGCACGAAAAACATGTGATCTTCTCATATTTGATGTATTCAAATCATAAAACTTTAAACATAGAGATCAGGTTGGTGCTCGATCAGGACGGAGATGGGCGTTCTGTGTCTTAGGCTCCTGTTAGATGTGAATGAGTTGCTGTAATCAGCACAGACAGGTGGATCAGGCAGGCTCTGCATCATCAGCACAGACTAAGAACAGCTGATCTGGGAGTTTCGTTATTAACAATCATAACAAGAATACGGTAATAGCTGAAATTAAAAGATGAAAATAAGATAATTGCAGTAATCAGACGGCATGGGAATGTAACTCAGAGGCTCAAATGAAGCTTCATACCAAACAGACACTGACGCTGCATGGGGCTCTGACTGGATATACCACGTCATGATCTCTGAGGGTTAGCAGAATGCTATTCATGTTCAGAAATCCTGATTATATTAATTAGCAGCCTCATTAGCCCCTACATCGCTTACGGTTTCGTTCATATGAAAGAGCCGGACATTCCACTAGGAAAATGAGCCTGACTCTCTGAAGGGTGTGGAGTTCTGAATGGGGGCTTCCCTCTCGGATGGGGGAGGCGGAAAAAGAGACAAAGTGAACAGCTCTGGGATAATGGAACTGTAAATATTTAAGTGAAAGGGGAGCTGGGCAGCCGGGCGGATGTGGGATCGCGGCCCACTGTGCCACGCGTGACTTATAGCGGCAGTTACAGGCTTGACCATGTGGGAAACAGGCCACACCTCACCACACCGCAAGGCGCTATATAACATAACGTCAGCACTCCACTTTTCGCTTCCTCCACTCTTGTATCCCATTTCTGCTGTTCCTGCTTCTATTCTGTAAAGTAAACAAGCCCCCCCCCTCCCCCTTTCACCCCTACCCGCCCATCGGTGAGCATTAGCTTAACATTTCATGTATTTCATCCATCCATCCATCCGCTCTAGGCATGGAGGCAGTCACAGGTGGGGACACCCTGGATGGGATGCCCCTGTGGAGCCATAGACAAGCTTCACCGTCGGCACCAGGGGGGTTTTTGTTCAGCACTGGTGGTTTGCTAAGACGGCACCCGCCTGTGTCACCCAATCTGTTGACCGCTGCTGACCACAGCCCTGGAGATGTGAAGCCACTGTGCTGTAATGTTAAAGTAGTGTGGGGGGTACAGGCGCTGTGTATGTGTATGGGGGGGGGTCAGATGTACGTTACATTGTGGGGACTAAACGTCCAAGCAATGCGATAAAAACCTGTTATTGATGATTAAGGTTAGGGCTGGGTAGGGGTCAGGCTGTCATTGTCGGGGTTAGGGTTGTATCCACAGAATTGAATGGAGAGTCCCCATGAAGATATGAATACAAACGTGTGTGTGTGTGTGTGTGTGTGGGTGTGTCAGCATGTACAAGCACCACATCTTGCAGTGCTTTTCTGTCCAGCTCAGTTGAAGTCTGCCAGCCTCCCCCTCCCCCCTCAGCTGGCCCCCTCCTTCCTCGCCATAGGTGCTCAGCTGCGCGTCGGTCCTCTTAGTGTTGCTGATGGGTTCAATCGAGCTCAACAGGTGTGTCAAAGTGGAGCCCGGTTGTGCCTGCGGTACTGTGGGGGCCAGCTGCCAGACCACTTTCACGACAGGGGACAGGTCAAAGGTCACTCCGAGAAGAGACCCGAAGAGAACGTGCACTGTGGTCGGGGATACAGGGTGTGTCTCTGTTAAGCATTTCACTTCTGGTACGAAGCTGCTGGATTTGTTTTTACCGATGCTGCGGGGATTCAAACCCATGACCTGGCGGGGATACGATACGGTGTAAGTGAACTGCTGCAGCCGAAATAGAACACAATCATCGCAAAAATGGCTATCACCGTGCCAGATGCGAGCTGCGTGCGCTGTCCGTCTCGGCATGGCCGACGTCCCTCTGTGTCCCATCCTTGTACCGCGGACACGCTAAGCCCCCCTAATCACAATTGCCTTCTGTAGTAACTGCACGCGTGCTCTCGGGCTGGAAGCGAGAAGGTCCCCGGGAGGTTCACATGTGGAAAACAGTGATGCGCGTAAAGGCTGCGATTCTGCCATCCATCCCTTGGCCCCCCCCCCCCCCCCCGAGGATTGCGTCGTGCTCCCTGGCCGCCCCCGCGTCAGTCAGTCGCGGGAAGATTAATAGCATCAGGCCCGACCGCTACTCTGGCCGGGGGCAGCAAAGCATGATGGGAGGAAGCGGGCGGACTCTCCTGACAGGCCTTTTATCTGGAATTACACGCGAGCCCCAAGCCCATAACCCCCCCTCCCCCCCCCCAGCACCACCACCTCGGTCCCAATCTTTTCCTCAAAGGGGTCGCTCTTGGTCTGCTCCGGATGGAACTGGACCTAACAGTGGTCTACTGATCACGCTCTGTTGTCTGGGTCGATTTTTCACAATGTTTTGAAGCTCATCTCCTCCATAACCAACCCCCCCCCCCCCCCCAAAATCTGCAGCTGAACCACAGTTAAAAATCAGCAGCCGTAACTCATTAAGACTGAAGCAAATGGGGTTTAGTGCCCTTGGATCTGGTTGCCATTGTTTCCATGTGAAGGGGGGGTGCTTATGTCTCACTGATTTAATGGGCATTAGCCCCATCTGAGGCTGTGGAGGTCAGGACAGGATCATTCCCATCATCCTCCCTGCCGATTGCGAGTTTTCCCCGTTATGTAACGTCGGAAACAGTGTTCAGTGTGTCTTTCTGGCTCCCATGTTTTGCCGACTCTGGATGTCCGCGCGCGGCTGTGATGGAAAAACTCATCGGAGCTATCTGGAGCGCGAACGGACCTCGGTGCCACTCAAGTCGTGCAGGTCCGCCTGGCCACCAGCAGATTGGGGCTCATAATGTGCCGAGCGTTAGGATGCCGGCTAAATGTGATTGAATAGCGTTAAGCCGTCCGCTCCCATGACCTTATGAATTCAGAAATAAGCAAAAGGTTTTTGGGATGTACAAATTGGTTAATTGCCATCTAGTCATACTGATGTATTATTATTCTGTCAACTGCTTTCACTCATGAAGTATTTAAAATGGGCAGCAGGGGGCATAGTGATTAAGGGCACAGGCCTCAAATCTGAAGGTGCTGGTATAAGCCCTTTGAGGGACCCTGCAGCGGTGCCCTTGGCTGATGGTGCCTGCGAGGCCTGAGTCGGTCCTGTATGGAGAATCCATCCGTGTTGATGAGTAAGGAATGTGAGTCTCTTTTCATCAACCATGTCAGCCAATCGACTTGGAAGGGAGCAGACATGGTGAACGCATGCCGGGGGATCCCTGGCTTTGTTTGGACAGGTGGCTCACTGCGGGCTGGACGGAGGTCTATTTTTTCTCCAGTCCTGCTGTCTTCAGGCCCTGCCGACAGTTTCTCCCCCCAGAACCCTCTGGGACCACCGTTCTCGATGTCTGAGCATGGGGCTCCGGAAATTGGACCAGTCTGAGGATTTCCTCTGTATACCGCTCGCTGCACCCCCCCCCCCAACTTGCTGGCTGCTTAAGCGCCTTCCAAGGGGTCATTCACCTCGGACACTTTCAGGTCCTTCTGAAGTTCACCTCCGTCACTTTTGGCCGAGGGAGATGGGGCTCATTGGGTGATTCTCAACACCAAGAGCACGAAGATCGTACTTGCGGTCTTGCCCACTTGCATCCCAAGAACGAACTTGCTGCACAGTGAATCATGGGATTGTTCTCATTTGGTCAGGATGCAACCCATGTATCCTTGATATTTAGGGACGGGCATGAATTGACATTTAACTATCCTCTGTATTTATGTTCTTAGTATTGGAACTAGTCTTCGGCACTGGAAGATGAAGCAAAATGGGTATACAAGTACAGTCAAGTACGCATATTGAGAAAGGCCTGAAAACCTGCTTGTTCATTAAGCATCTCTGGGTAATTTAGGGATTCTGGATTCCCCTGGGTCTTAAACTCCCCAGATGCACCAGTCAGTAAAACAGGGGACTCCACTTGTCCCATCCTGCACTATGGACCTCCATGCAATGTTCCCTGTGGATCTCCCTGTCCTCCAGTGACTGACCCCTCCCTTTTCCTTCTGCAGCCCTGGGACAGATCATGCTCTATGTGGACGGAATGAACGGGGTCATAGGTCACAGCGAGACCATCCAATGGCTCTACTCCCTCGTCGGATCGAAGGTACGAAGGCGACCGGCGAGCCTGCTGGGTGATACCAGGTTGTACCCTGGCCCTCTCTTGGAGCTGTGCGTGAACTTTATGAGGGATCTAGATGCAGCTCCTGCTCTATATGTTTTTGAAGGGGCTCTTCAGGGAAGGGAACACAAAAAGCTTATCAGATATGCGCTTCGTTGGTGGATTAAAGCCGTGAGTTACTCCTAATAACAGTAAACTGAGCTGTTCTGTTTTTGCAAGCGGGCCAGCCTGTGTTTACTACAGCAGCTTTTGACAGAACATTCTTTCCTTGCAAAATGAACAGTCTGTTGTTATCATTATAGCTGACATTTGATCACAATCTGGAATCAATTGTCCTCAGAAAAATAAAAATAATATGTGGACTGAAAGGCCCATCTGTGACTTATGGGAGCCGATATTTTGAGCATTTAAATGATCCCTTTAGCCATGATCATTGTTCGTTGAGGTTTGGCTCTGACTTAGGGAAACGTGACTCTTAATTGTGACTAAAATTAATGCCCTGTTTTTTCTGCTTAATATTGGAGGCACGCCAAGGTTCTCTGCAAGCTTTCTGGTGTGTTCCTGCTGCACCTGAAAATGCGGGTTGAGCGTAATCTGAGTGCGCTGACCTCTGTTGCTTTTTTACTCATTATAAAATCGAAATGGGGAGCATCTGATGAAAAACTGAAGCGGACCTTAATTTATTTAGCAGCCACTTTTATCTAAAGCGATGTCTACATGTAAGGAGGGTTAGACAGTCCTTGGAAAGATGGGGGTGGGGGGGGGTCAAGGGCCTTGCTCAAGGGCCGAGTAGTGAAATTACTTTGCCAACCCTAGGATTTGAACCAGCAGTCTTCTGATAACAGGGACAAGGTCCAGACCTTTTGGAGAAAGATAACAATAGTAATATGGGTGACTCGTTTAAGCAACTAGAGGAGGCGTGACCAAGACATTTAATTGGTTGGTCCCACCACCTCTAGTTGCTTGGACCCACCTCCTCTACAATCTGATTGGTTGTCTCTCTGAACCAATCATTTTTCCTTCTGCCCTCAGAACACTTTTGTGTAAGTAAAACTTCCATGATCCTCATTTAATCTATGTCGTCATCCCATGTGGGGACTCTCCAGTCAGTTTTTGTCATCAGCTATTCGATGCTGATGGCCGTCTTTTCCCTCCGAACAAGCATCCGCCATGATAGGCCTTCTGTTCAAGCTTCGCTGGGCAGCTGGGGCAGCCTGCTGCTCATCGGCACACGGACACAGTGGAGAGTATCGGCCCCGCGGGGCACATAGCGAGTAGATTGGCCCAGTGAGCGTGAAGGGGGCAGGGAGCCCGGGGGTGTGCGGAGTCACCCGCGATCTTCAGAAGCACCAAACTCTCGTCGACGGCTCATCAGACAGTGCCGCCTTTAATTCGTATTCTTCTTCGCTTTTAAAAAGCGGTTCCGTGTTTATTGGGCCCGGAATGGACCTCGCCACAACAACATGCTGCTTTCTGCAGCCTCTTTAAAGAGCCTCAAGTTAAATTTGCGCAGTTCGGTGGGTTCTGTGACCCTTAAATAACTCATCCTGCCGTGTCCTGCGTTCAGATCGGACCAGCGCCGTCGTAAAGGCCGTCTGGGATGCAGTAGGCCTTTTAAGTTTTTTTTTTCCATTCATCCAGAGCTGAATTGTAGGTTGTTCACACCATCCTAAAATACCCCTGTGAGAAGTTCTCTGGTAGCTGACATACAGCTCTGCAGTTTGTGCTGCTGAAGCGGGGTCATCGTGTGGGGGGGGGGGGGGGGGGGTGGCTGGAATAGCAGAATGGTACTCAGTGACACTCAGTGTGTGTGTCTCCTCTCCCCCTTTCTCTTTTCGTCCTTTTTTCTCTCTCCCTCTTCCCTCCATCTTTCTCTCCCTCTCTCCCACTTTCTTCCTCCCTCCATTTTTCTCTCCTACACTTTCCTTCTCTCGCTTCCCTTCTCTCGGTCCCTCTCTCCCCCTCTCTCTGTCCCTGTCTCTCTCTCCCCCTCTCTCTATCCCTGTCCCTCTCTCCCACTCTCTCTCCCCCTCTCTCTGTCCCTGTCTCTCTCTCCCCCTCTCTCTGTCCCTGTCTCTCTCTCCCCCTCTCTCTGTCCCTGTCTCTCTCTCCCCCTCTCTCTATCCCTGTCCCTCTCTCCCACTCTCTCTCCCCCTCTCTCTGTCCCTGTCTCTCTCTCCCCCTCTCTCTGTCCCTGTCTCTCTCTCCCCCTCTCTCTGTCCCTGTCTCTCTCTCCCCCTCTCTCTGTCCCTGTCTCTCTCTCCCCCTCTCTCTGTCCCTGTCCCTCTCTCCCACTCTCTCTCTCCCCGCAGTTTCGCCTGGTGGTGAAGACCGCACTGAAGCTGCTCCTGGTCTTTGTCGAGTACGCTGAGGCCAACGCCCCTCTGCTCGTCCAGGCCGTCGACGCCGTGGACACCCAGAGAGGTGAGAGACAAGAGAGACAGGACAGCCCCCAAAAAAAGAGACATTTGAGGGTCATGCTGTTGTATCCTTGAGCTCAGTACTTAACCCTGAACCCAAACATAAACAAAGTGCTGTTGGGTCAGTTTGCTGGGGGCTGTATACAGTGGGTGAACCTGCCCTCCCCCCTTCCTGACCTATGGCCACAGACATCTGTAACAGGTGGACTTTGTTACCTGTGCCTCTACACTTCAGAATAGCCGGTGGTGGGTCAGGTTACGCATTTAGCAAAGTGACTGTAGTGGATGAAGGTTCCCTTTATAAGATATGACACTGAGATAACCTCACTTATATCCAAAGAATGTATTGCATTGATTACTTGTGTATTTATATTCATGCTTCTCTAAAGCTTGATTGAACTGTTGGGCTGTATTAACAAGTACTGGGTTGACAGTATATGTATATATATTTAGATTTGGCGAGCTGCGTGTTTTTACAGATCCCACAGTGGATCGGCTTGGCTGGGCTGCCGACATCCTGATTTTGTTCTGCAGTCTGAAAACACTAGAACCACCGTCAGTGGCACAACACAGCTGTTTCGGCTTCCCTGTTTCGCTTTCCAACAATAAGCTTGTGGCCGCCTCCTGCTGGTTCGGGAGGGTAGGGCGACTTGGAAAAGAGCGCTGGCTCTTCTCCCGGTTTTAACTGGAGGAAGGGGTGATATAAATCAGGAGCCCGCCTGGTCCAGACTGTGGCTACTGGTCGACCTTCAGAACCTGAATACCCCAGGCCCTCATACAGCAATTATCACATTTCATCGGGGGGCGGTGATAACGTTTCAACCCCCACACTATGGAAGCTTGGCCAGGCTTAGAAACCACCACCTTCCGGTGCCACCGTAACCACAGCTGCTAACCGAAGCAGTCTTGAAGGCAGCTAACCTAATGGATGGGGTGGGCGGTGGGGCTGGTGGGTGGAGCCTCGCCGGTCTAGGGGGCTGGATCAGGCTAGAATGCTAACTGACTCTCCGCCTCATAGGGCACAAGTTATGGTCCAACGCGATGGAGATCCTGGACGAGAAGGACGGAGTGGACACGGAGCTGCTGGTTTACGCCATGACCCTGATCAACAAGGTCAGAGATGGGCCCTCTCTGGCGGTATCTACACGGTGGACGGTGCTTTGGGAAGCACTGCCGCCTCACGCCGACAGGTTTGGGGTTTATTCCCCACTCCTGGCACTCCCTGACGGTCCACATTTTTGCTCCCTCCCAGCTCCCTGCATACCTGTACCATGTGTTCGGTGCTCTTGATTGCATGATTGTTTGCTTCGGGTGGACTGTCTGAGAACTGGATTGGGAAACACCAAGTTAGAGTTCATTGTCTCTTTACTGCTACCTTTCTCTGTAAGACACAACTGTCCGCTCTGCACCGGCACCTCCTACAGTGTTTCTGCTGGAAGAGCCTGCAGGAGATCAACCTGGGCGCTGTTGTCATTGAACAGAAACAGGAAACACGTAGCTGCTACACTTCAGTTCATAGCAAAGCCTTTGAAGGTCAACCCCTGTGACTCTCATTGCAGACGCTGTCAGGCCTCCCAGATCAGGACTCCTTCTATGACCTGGTGGATGCGCTGGAGGAGCAGGGCATGGAGGCCGTGGCCCGGAGGCACCTCAGCAGGAAGGCGACAGACCGGGACTTGGTGGAGCAGTTCAACATCTACGAGGTCTGCTTCTCCCGCTTTCCCTCGTGGGTCGGACCTTGAGGACTAGGCTCCTACTACCTGAGCAAAACCCCATGATCGTAACCAACTGTTACCCACGCATCAGACGACCCTGCGGCATGAAGACGGTGATGACGATACTCAGCCGCCTCCCGCCGGATGCAAGGATCGTAGGCGGTCCAGCGTGGGCGGCGGCAGTGAGCGACGAGGCCTGGAGCGGCGTCGCAGCCGGAGGCACTCCCTGGGACGCAACTCGGCACCTGCCTCCCCTGGCGGCCCAAATGCTCCGGCGCACCACCCCCTGGCAGGCCAGAGCTCTCTGGACGCCAGCGACAGGTGAGCCGGCGAAGGCTGTGCGGCCCGCGCTCATTAGCACGCTAACGGAGCGATAGCATGGCTACAGGAAAACAAGTAACATTTCCTGTCTGCCCCCTGAATCTCATGTCCCATGACTCGTAGTCACGATGTCGTACGGGTGTCTTTTCGCTTCAGAGTGCGCCGGGGCCACGACACGCTTCACCTTCCCATGATGTAAGTTCAGAGGGCAGGACCTCAACAAGACGTGCACCAAGAGTGATGCCATACTCACTGTATATATGTGTATATAGGGCCCTCCTTACATTCTAACCATCCATAGCATTCACACGCTGTGATTCTTATGGTGCCCCCAAAATTGCCTGCTCCGAGGATTTTCAGGGCCAAGTCAACCAATCACAATAAAAGCACCAGCATATGAGACAATCATGGGGCTATTCCACCATCTGCATTCTGAAAATGGGAAAGGTAGCAGCTCTAATAGGGTGGAGATGCTCATCACAGACACACAGCTCAGGACTGCAAAGATAGATTGGAACACGGCCACAGAGGCTCATGGGAGTTGGGGAATTGAGAGGGACACTTCAATCACCGTGCAATCTTGTGGGGACGATTTCACAGGAAGTACGCCAGCCAGAGCATTGGGACATCCAAACAAGGAAAACGTCTGTCTTAATGGAAGGAAATATTTTGTTTTCTCGCGTGCTTCAGTCACATTGGGGTCAGGAATTGCGTACTGCATCAAAGCGTGTGTGTGTGTGTCCACATTTGTATGCATATGTGCATGCCTACATCCATTGCATGCTGGCTTAGATCTAAAAGCTTTGTACTAGATGTTGTGTTTTTGGTCATGTCTTTTTTTTTGTGCATCTAACTATAGCCACTAATGAAAAACCATCTACGTCCTGTGTGCTAGATCAACTAAACCAGGTTTGTTTTTGATCAGGTTTGTTTACTAAAGACACATAGATTTCGATACATTTTATCAAGAATGTTAGTGGCACTTGCTTTAATTCACTGAAAAACCGTCCTACACAGAGCACAGAAAGCGAGAAATAACACTTCACACATTAGCCTCGTCTTTCAAAGCAGCTAGCGTAGCACACGGCTAGTTTAGCACATTACTAGCGTAGCACACGGCTAGTTTAGCACATGGCTAGCGTAGCACACGGCTAGCGTAGCACATGGCTAGTTTAGCACACGGCTAGCGTAGCACATGGCTAGTTTAGCACACGGCTAGTTTAGCACATGGCTAGCGTCAGATCTCTTTACCTCTATAGTAGGAACACATCAGATGATGAAGAGTTATGGGAGAAGGCCGGTTCTTATACATATATCTTATACTTATCTCAGCGGTAGCACATTGCTTGCGTTAAACACACATGACATTTATTTGTTTTGACTTTTTCGGGGTTTTTTTTTTTATCTGTGCAAGAGATCTAGAACAAAAAGAACATATTGAACCGAGATCAATGAAAAGGACAAGAACCTGGAGTAATTCAGGGAACAAAATGGGTTTTTTTTTTTTTTATCAGCCAGTCCACATATATAAGTGCCAGGTTGGGTATAAGATTAAATCAGTAAAGAACACAAAATGTGTTATTGATCTTACACTTTTTGTTTTATATTATGCCGTTCTTGGACAATGGATACACTTAACAGCCACCAGTAGGAAGCAGACATTCATGGACAATGTCCATCCAGGCAGACAATGTCCATCCAGGAAGACAATGCTTTCATCACCTCAGAATTGTACCAAATGTCTTTGTCTTTCTTTTCCTTCTAATTTATTATACCACTTACTAGACTTGGATTCAGATGTCTCCTTTAACAAGGAAAATCTCCAAACTGGCCCTGGCAGCTGGAATATTACTTTAATGAGAAAGAATTTGGTTCTGCTGGACCAAAGCGTAGGGTGGCTTGTTTCTGGTTTGGAACTGGGAGAAAAACTGGTGGAGATTCTTGACATGTGTGGCATGCCCCCCCCCCTCCTGCCAAACTGGCAGATTGGGACCAGGCGTAGACGCTGAGTAAGACCAGGTGTGGACATGGAGGTGGTTGAGCACAGTCATTGAGCTGGCGCAGGCTCAGCGGTGGAAGAGAGGGTGAAGACATTGAGTAGACCCAGAACTGAACATCATTTTGGACTAGGGCCAGATATTCTCATAGAGATGATCTGGACCCAGTAATCCATTGTATAAGACCTAGATAGTGATATACGTAGGCCTACCCTGCTGAAATAACCAACTAAAACCAGCTTATGCTGGTAGCTGGTTTTAACTGGCCTAAGATGGGCTAAGATGGTCTTAGATGACTAGCTAAACCAGCTAGAATGACCATCATAAGCTGGTATGAGCAGCTAAACCATCAAACCATCATGTGAAAATATACCTTAAGCTGGTCAACTATCATACTGGTCAACCAGCTTAGCTGATCAACCAGTTTTTCCCGCAGGGTAGGCAGGTGTGCCGCTAGGATCTTAAGACGTCAGAGGCTTAGCCCAGAGATCTAATCTATCCAAGAGAGAATGCATGGTTGCTAAAACATCTGAGGTAAACAAATCATTTGGAGCCCATTGGGATTCATTCGGGGCTGGGTCTAGGCTTGGTCATAGAGTAGGACCGGGTTTTTCAGTAGACCATGTTTGGTCATGGAGTTGGACCAGACTGCTGGTACGACTGTGCCTAGTCATCAGCGCTAGTCATTGACTATGTGAAAACTTTCCTGACCAATCTAATGAGGCCTTGTTCTACAATGACCTTGTAGAAGAGATCTACATCAGAGTTACAGGCAGTGTTGGTGGGCTCACATGAGTGAAGGCAGGCCAGGTATGTTACCCTCATCTTCTGGCCAAAGTCTCGCTGTTCTTGCCCCAATCCGGGGTTTTAATCACCCTGTCTAATTAATTCCTTGCCTGCTGGCTCCCGCTGATGCCCGGCCAGATTCCTGGTGAGCTGAGGCTCCTGGGCATCACTCAGGTGGTTAGTCCCACACATGCAGTAGGGAGGAAGTTCTCATTCACTGTGAGGGAGCTTCAGGATTACTTTCCCGTTAGCTTTACCATTCATCAGGGGAGGTGGGCATTCCCTACATTTAATGGCATTCCCTGAAAGGGGGGGGGGGGAATAACTGCGGTCAAGAGCAAATGGATAACTGGGTGGGGGGAATCATTGAATGGAGATGTTAACGCTGCACGTCTGCAGAGCGGCACCCGGCCCAGTGCCGCCGGATTGCCGGAGCCTGTGTGGCAGGCTAGGTCTGCAACGGCGCCGAGATTCAGTCACAACCACAGAACAAATTCTCACAGGCGAAAAAAAATGTGAACATATAAATACCAGAATCTCGGTACAAATCACTCGCACATTGCATGCATGGGATTGTGCAGCTTAACATAAAAAAAAAAGGAAAAACGTGAAGAATGAGGCAGCCACCATCACGTAGCGGCGGGCAGGAAGCTGCAGTAAATGGAAACAAACCTGGGAGCCTCATTCAGTGTAAACCGATCCAGCCGCTGCCCCCTCATGGTGGACGCTCGCTTTGCGGGGGTTGTTTAAAAAGCTAGATATGGCATGTGGCGAGGTTGATGTTATATTTTTGGCCATCGCTTCTGGGTAATAAGCCAAAAAGTTTGTTTATATACATTTGTGCCATGTTTTTTGCCCCTGTGATGTCATCTGCCCCACGTCGTTATGGTATCTGAGGTTAAGTCTGCCTACTGAGGCCCGTGTGAAGTCTGTACGCCGTTTAAGCGGCTCTCTTCACCACATTCTTCCCCGTTGGCACCGGTTCTCCATTCACGCTGCCCTCTCCTTCTCAGCCAGACCCCACCTGCCCCGCTTTGTTTTCATGTTGCCTCTGCATCTCTTCCGTTCTCCTTCTTTTCCCTCCATCTGGCCCACCCGTTGGTCACTTTCGCTCCTCCCTCCCCATCATCCGTCCTTCCCTCGGACCATGCAGAGAGGAGGAATACGAGGAGGAGGAGGAGGAGGAGGAGGGAGAGGATGACCCTCCGGTTACAGAGCCTAATACTGAGGATGAGGAGGATGCAGAGTCCTCTAGCCTGGGTGCTCCCAGGTACTCTAGGACTTCAGGACACCCCAGAGTGACGAGCCCTCGCCTCTGTTTCACTAATGCTGCTTCTCCCCAGATTAGCCTCTGTTTCACTAACGCTGCTTCTCCCCAGATTAGCCTCTGTTTCACTAATGCTGCTTCTCCCCAGATTAGCCTCTGTTTCACTAATGCTGCTTCTCCCCAGATTAGCCTCTGTTTTCTCTGTCCATTTCCTGCACTCCATGCATCAGGTCTGTTTGCACGGGTTTCTCTCTAATCACTGTGACTAACCTCCTCGCGTCGTGCAAAGCCTGCAGCGAAGCACCGCTTCTGTCAAAATTTAATGGCATTCCCTAAAAGACCGTTTGGGTTGACGTGACGTCCTGCAGCGTCTTCTTGGTCAGGGAGCCCATGGACACAGATTTTCTCAGGCCATGTGTGGCCACATTGGGCCTGCTGTATCCATGAGTACCTCCAGCAGGTGCTGCTGCCTGATCGAGGTCGGGGGCAGGAATCCCTCAGCCAAGGAGGCAGCCAGGACCCCGTGAGACTGGCCAAGCGCCACTTGGTTGATCTCCTCAACACCTTTTATATGTTTCTTGTTGTTCCCAGTTAAATACCAGCACAGACTGCTGGCCACGTAGTTAGAGATGAACCGAAATGTGGTCATTTTTTTGGAAAAAAAACAAAAACAATTAATTGTAGGAAGCACAATTCTGTTGTTTGATTATATCACCTTATGCATTTCCTGCCTCTGCTACGATGCACTAATGCACAGGTGTCCCATTAATAAATGTAAAATTTACACAGAACAGCAGCTACACCAAAAAAGAAATGATTCTGGATATAATATGAAAAATAATAAGATGGGTGAAAATCTCTTTGCTTATTTCTGATTTTGGTCCCCAACTTGTGGATAATATGATCCTTTCCTTGTCACTGTAAGTTTACAGGATCACAATCGCTGAAGCTCGCTTCTCTCTAACCCGGTGATGACACCATCCCCCTTAACTGCCTGTCTGTTTCCCATCAGCGCCCATAATGCCTCTGTAAGGCTTCATGCACTTTCCTTTCTTCCAGTTGTTCTTTTCATCCTTTTCTCAACAGCGATGCCGTCCCTGTGGCTCCATTATTAGACACGGTCAGGGATATTTCACAGCCAGGTTTGCCCTGTGGGGACGCGGCCGACTTTGAAGCCGCGACTGCTCCCGATCAGGAGGAAGGGACGGTGGATCGCTCCCCTCCTGACTGGCCCGATTCAGCCCAGCCGTCCATCCTAGCGTCCCTGCTGGCCCAGCGGAAATCTTCCATCAGTGTCCCGCCCTTGTCAGAGGCGGCCCCCTGCCTGCGAGGGGCCGTGTCCCCCTCGCCGGAGCACCTGCCCTACCTCCCGCACTCCCCCTTCCATCTCTTCTCTTACGACTTTGAGGAGGGGGAGGTCACGTCCACTTTGCCCAAGGCTGGACAGATCGCGTGCAGGTAGACAAACTGGATGCCTCTCCCTCTCTCCTCCAGTGATTGTGATGTCCAAGCACTGGATGGGATGTCCTCTAACACTAGAACTTCCACTCTGCCCACCAGCACCTTTGATGTGTCCACTGGCAACATGTTAATGTAACCATTGACACCTTTGACATGCCCACCAGCACCTTTGATGTGTCCACTGGCACTGTGTTGATGTGTCCACCGGCTCCTTTGATGTGTCCACCAGTTCCTTTGATGTGTCCACTGGCACTGTGTTGATGTGTCCACCGGCTCCTTTGATGTGTCCACCGGCTCCTTTGATGTGTCCACTGGCACTGTGTTAACATACCCACCGGCACCTTTGATGTCCACCAGCAGCATGTCCGTGAAACAGCCGAGAACCCACAAGCTCTTTACTCAAGCTGCCAATGGGAACGCTCGCGATTCAGTGACCCGGATTGTCCTGAGTTTGAAGTCTTCTGCTCATCTGCCTTTCATTGTGGTGGGGAATAATTCTTCAGTGACGAAAAAAAACACAAACAAACCATGAAGCCGTCGTTCCTCTGAGGCTTGGTTACCCTTCAAAGTGTTTATAAGAATGTCGCAAATTGAAGAGGAGGCTAGCTGGAGATTTTTGGTGCCGGGATTTAGCACGGGGCTGTTGTCGCTCCGCCGCTCTCAGTACCAACCCCACTGGCATCGCTCTAACAGCACGGCCGCCCCCACCAGCAACCCAGCGAATGCTTCGTCTGTTTCTTCTCACTTTTGTTTGACTTTTAAGCTCCTTTTTTTCTTCCCGACCTTTTCCAGTACAATCGTAATGGGGGCAGCTGGCCGTTCCCAGTCCCTCTCCGTTAGCATTAGCGTGGGGCGCTAGCTCTCGTGTTATCTGCCTCGTTTGTTGTTCCCCTCAAGTGAACCATCTGTGGGAACGATTCCCCACGTCTCTCAGTCCATCTACACGCCGTCGTGATGTATGTAACGTCAGCTCATGATTTCTCATGCTCCAGCGAGTGCAGCATAAATTCAGCTTTTCCTTCCGTCGGCTGGGAGTTCTTAGTCCACTTAACTTCTGCCAGAAGGCTATGAACTTTGGTTTGTTTTTTTTATTTGTGAGAAGGTATGTTTCGAAGCCCACTGTACGGCAACGGAAAAAAACAGCTTATTGTGGGGTTGTAATTTCCACACGACCATTTGCGAGACGGCACTCGTGGCAGAATGGACGCAGCCATCTTTTCACCCATAATTCCTTTTTCCTGTTTCCAACCTGCTCACTCTTTGATAGTGCTAACTCGTCTCGGTATCAAAATCCCCGGTTTGTGTATTTGACCCGTACTAGCTGGCCAGATGGTCCCAAATCCAGTCCCAGGTCTAGAACATTTTGATCCTCCATTTTGCCTAATTGCCTAATCTCCCCCCTCTCTCTCTTTGTCACTGTCCCTCGCTCCGTCTCTCTCTCCGTCTAGACACCCTGGCGTCAGCGGCCCCTCCCCTTGCAGGTCCTACTCCGCGCTCAGCCCCCCCCCCACGCCTACCACCCGCTATGGGACGTCAGTGTCTCCATCACTGGAGTCCAACAATGACAGGTGGGTGGGTGGATGCCCTTTGCCTAACCAGCTTTCCATTGCCGTGCTCAGACTGTAGATGACAGGCCACTGGAAATAGCACCATCTGTAGATGATCGATGAAGGAGGATGAGCCTCGAACCCCAGTCTCTGCATAAGCTTCAGATAACCATATATGAGTGAGCTTTTAATGACTGTATCTGGTAAGCTTCTGACGGCTAGCTGGGTGATCTTCCAACTACTGTAGTCAGATGAGCTTCAGATGATTGAAGCTCACTGGCTTCATGACAAGGTTAAATGTTAAAGCACAGGATGCATTTTTTGCGCCCTCTGACCATTCCATTTACTCTCAGCTGAAACTATTGCATCTCGACACGCTGCTCTTAGAGGTCTCGCTTCAAGTGAACATTCTCGTTGCGGAAAACTCCTCATTAGAGCGACGCCATGAAGGCAGTGAAACATTGACGTTTTTACGATGTACCCCAATTGCCCCGATTTTTGCGGCTCGGTGCGATTATTTTGTTTCCACGCACCTCTGATCCCTCCTCCGGCAGCCCTGCCACCCCCATTAGGGGGTCCCTGACTCCAAGCCTCTGCGGCTCTCTCCCGCTGTCGGCCAGGCGCAGAGACGTAACTTTAACACGTTGAACTTCTGACCGGTCTCTCTATTGAAATGTATTCGAGGTGACTTTTGGAAGAGAAACCCCCCCCTCTAGCCATGTATATTTATGGCCCCCTAGCTTGGCTTTCAGGGATGGTTTTTTTTCCCACCACATGGTTACTACAGTGGGAATAAGTGGAACCTCGTTTGAATACAGCAGGCAGGGTGGAGGTCGAGGACTTGGATCCTGAAGGTCACTGGTTCATACCCCAGAAGGGGCATTTGTGTTCTACCACTGTAACATTTAACAGACACTGGAACGGCTTTAAGGGTGGAAGTGAGCGCTGGAAAGGGGTAGAATTTTATGATGCCTTTCTTATGAAAGACCTAATCAGAAATGATGCTAGAGACAATATATGGTGGTTGGTGTTCTTCAAGGGGGTTCTGTGCTAATGTTCTGCCTCTTATCCTCTGCCTCCGATCCACACAGGGCGGTCATGGGGAACTTGCTGTCCTCCTCGTACCGGCAGCACCAGGAGTCCCTGGCGGCCGAGCGGGAGCGCCGGCGGGTGGAGAGGGAGGAGCGGCTGCTCCGCATCGAGCGCGAGGAGAGGAACCGCTTCAGGTGAATTTGGGCCCCCAGAAGAAGCTGCTGGACCTTCTGCCGATCTGGTCCCATAAAACATCCCATGAGTGACTAAAAGTGCGGTTTGCTTTACATGACGCCTCCTCACTGTCTCCTTTCAGCCGGGACTTTGCAGACAAGATGGAAGAAGCAAGGCATGCAAGGGAGGAGAGGTGAGGAAGAGTGTGAGGCTCCACAGAGCGACATACACAGATGCTCATTTAGGCAGATGCTTTTAATGGAAATGATGTACAACAGAGACACGCAGGGTCAACCAGTCCCTGGAGCAATTGGGTGGTAAGAACGTTGCTCAAGGGCCCAGTAGTGAAAACACTCTGCCGACTACGGGATTTGAACCTGCAACCTTCTGCAGTCCTCAGCCGTGACAACCGAGGTATTAAAGGGGGCACACGCATACACACAAAGACAAGCCTATCGGGACTAACAGATGCTAAAAGCCTTAAGAGACCTTTGTAACCACTGAACCACAACACAAAAAAAACTTGTACAGTGTGGTGATCACGTGGGCAGGAGCGCAATCCCCGTCTGTCCAAAAGCATGGCAACACCTCACCAGAGATCACGGCAGAGCACCGCAGAAGCGTGAAACACAGCACAGCAGGTCCGCAGTGACCCGGTCTCCAGCGGACGGTCCACAGCAGAGCAACTCTGACCGCACGCCCCCGGCTCACGAGTGGATAATTATTTTCAGGTGGAAACTTGCTTTAAAGTCCAAAAGCATTTTTTCCCTGTCTCTCTCCCTTGAAGAAGAGCAGAACTAAAACCATTTTTCTAGTCATATTTTTAATTTATGGTTTTATTGACCGTATTCTTCCGACAGTAAATTATTCAGCTTCTTTTGTGTGTTACGGATTTAGGTGCTCTCATAGTTTTGGGGAAATTATTCTATTCATTTCACTAAATGTACTTTTTCGTCAGTTCAGCGCCGTTGCCCGCTGTCGTAGCAGGTGCGCTAAAGACCTCCGGGATCTTTGATGTGTTGTTTTGCACGAGAAGTTCAGCGTTTTACAGGCTTAACCCTTCCCGGAAAAGCCAGACGGTATTTATAGTCCTTGCTTACTTGGAATGCTACACAAGGGCTACAGTTACATTTTCCCAGTTTTCGTACGTAAAGAAGCTGCCTGTTAAATTTCCTCAGGCAGCTGTGAGGAATTTGATTACAAACGAGTGCATCTGATCGATTTCTGCTGGGGTGGGAGGGGCGTCATTAGCATTAGCGCTAGCTTCATCCCCCATCGGAAGGTCACTGTAATTTATGGATGTCTGGCATGTTTTTAACACTGGTGCCATATGGAACCATCGGCCCTCAGCTGCTGTATTAACACAGTGCCAGATGTTGTTTAGCATGTGTCTGCTCTTAATTGTTATCGCCTCTCTGGGGCAATATATTACGTGACAGGAAATGATGCAAGGTGGGAGGCCAGGTAGTGTGACGGCTAAGCAGGCTGGACGGAGAGCCTGAGGTGTTTGGCTTTCGTTTCAGGTCCCTCCGTTAAGGACCTGCGCCTCCCCAGCTTTCTCAGCCTCAGACTCTTCTCCCTTCGGCTGCCTTCCGGAATACTGGGTCTCTTTCTGAAGCTCTCTCACCCGACCCCCCCCCCCCCCCCCTTGGCCTTCCCTGGGTCATCTCTCGGTTTCTCCCAGCTCACCTCCCTCTGTCTCCCCCTCGCTTGCTCCACACCTCCTCTGCTTCCCCCATCAGCTGACCTCGGTTCTGCCTCGAACCTGGTCCTATTTCCGGGCCGGTGCATGACCCGTGTTGGCCGGAGTCAGCCAGCCTGTTTGAAGTGTTTACAAATAATCCGGGCCAATTTCATTGGCCATTTAAGACAGATGCTTTCGAGTTTCTGATTAAAACCACTTTGGAAGAAGACTGCTGTGGTGAGGTGGGGGGGGGGGGGGGGCACAAGGGCCGAAATATCCTCCTCTTGCTCCTACATCAAAGCTAATGCCTCTTTTAAAGGAGATATGTCTGTGAGAGAGACCATGAGCCCCCTTCTGCCAGTCGAACGCAAGCCCGATCCTTCCATCTGGTCGGCAACTATAGTGGCGCTAACAGAAATGACTGTCACGCTGGATGCAAAAACTTTATGACGGCCTTCAAGTGAGCATGTATATTGTGGTCACGCTAGTATTTTTACTATTCGCCATCTGAGTATTTTTACTACTCGCCATCTGAGTATTTTTATTACGCTACATCTGAGTATTTTTACTACTCACCACCCATGTGTTTTTAGTAGTCGTCATCTGAGTCTTTTTAGTGCTTGCTATGAGTATTTTTAGTCCTCACCATCCGATTCTTACCCGTTTTATTTTTTTATCTAAAGGCTATCGGCTTCTATCCAAACACAGAGCAAACGCGCTGCTTTTTTTTTCTGCTGGTAAAATAGACAGCAGATGTTTGGATGCCGGGACGCCTTATAGCCCCCGGTGAAATATAGGTGTTGGGGGCCTTGGCGGTCCTGTCGGACATTGAGATGTTTAGCGAGCAGGAGACCCCGATGTGTGAGAGCCTTGGAAGTGATCTGGGTGCCCGAGAGATCTCCATGTAGCACCAGGGCGGGGGGGGGGGGCAAATTAGCAGGATGTTTACCCAATTCGCTTTAAACTGAAAAGCATAGATCCGAGGGCTCCCCCCCATACCCCCCCCTCCCCCCCGGTGAGATGCCCTGCTCTGGCTGCCTCCCACTTCGTAACGACGTCGATGTTCTGCGAGACGGTAAAGAAAGGAAAGGAAGTCTCGTTCAGTGCATCTGGAGATGATTCATATTTCAGATCACTTCGTGTCAGGGGCTGGCCTGTTAATTACTGACAGATGCAGATTGCCTCGCTTTGATTCAGAGTCAGTTAATTTCTTAACAAGTGTTACCCGTTCACGTACCGGCCCGTTCTAATTAATGTAGAAAACGCAGTAGCCTGCAGCCAGGGTTTTTGCGTTCCTGTTTTGTGAGAAATGTGTGTGCGTGCGTTTGTGAAGTGCGTATGCGTGTGTTCGCCAGTTCCAGTGAAGAGCAGATAAGCCGGCCTCAGACCGCAAAGTCAGCGATAGACTGGTTTCCAGTTTCACTCAAAGTCAAAAAAGCCAACTTAGGGTAATGAGCAGTGAATACAGAAGTCCCCCCCCCCCCCCCATGTCCATTTCTAAATATATAAGACCCATGGTGAGCTCCCCCCTTGCCGTTCTGGAAGGAGTCCGGGTTTGCTGGTGAGTGCCCGCAGACTTATGCGATAGACACCACATCTTGAAAAGGTTACGCTGATTTACCTCTGATGTTTCTCCTTCCTACTGGGAAGCAAAGCAGGCTTCTTTCCTTTTTTTTCTCTCTCTCTCTTTCTTGTATTTTCTCCGTCGGTGAAAATAGCACCGTTCGAGAGAAGAGAGAGACTGTGAAGGGTTTTTGGATGAAGGGAGGCAAACGGACAGAGCAGGAGGCACCCGGACTGGGACTGGGACTGGGACTGGGTGTGACTCGGGTGTCACCTTTTTTTTTGGCTAACTGAGAATGTTTGAGGGGGGCCAGCTGACTCCTCCCCTGGAAGGATGCCCCTGTCCAAACCATCCCTCTTGCTCTCCCTGGGTTTAACCCCCCCTGAAAGATCACCCGCCTGCCTGACAGGTACAAGCACGTGGAGCGGATCGCCGCTGAGGAGTACGAGCGGGAGCGGGTGAAGGTGCCCCCCAAGGGTCGCGGTGAGCTGAACCTGAGCCTGAGCCCGACTCGTGGCGGCGGGTCGTCCCGGAGCACCACACCGTCATCCATCGAGTCACAGGAAGAGTCGGAGACTCCGCCCACCGCTGGCCTGCCTTCAGAGAGAGGTGAGACAGACGGGGTCCTATGAAGTGTGTTTTAGATAATACAACAGGTATTACAGTGCATCTGTAAGAGCTATCAGTCTAGCTATCAGTTCTCGAGACTTTAGGTATGAAGGCCCATATACGTATGATGCGTACAGAAACGTGACGTTGGATTTCTTGTTTGCTGCCGTGAAGGGCAGCGTGGCAGAACAAAGCTGCTTCCTTGGAGTGCATTAATAAACGTGTAGAGCAGGTACAGAGGACGTGTTTCTCCTCTTTCGGTGGTCCAGAGTAAAAATCCAGCTACTGCTCACTGCCGCGTGTCCATAGCCAGGATAGCAGCTGATGAAGCCTGTATTTGGGTAATAGGCTGCGTTGGCTAAGCACTGTCTTTCACCTTGTATATGCAGGCATGGCAACAACTGACTTCTGCATGCACCTTCATGGTTGAGGTATAGAACCAACAGCACTGCAGACAGGGTAGAAATCCCAACTTTTCTTTATGCAAGCATCTTCTAACCGAGCCTGTTTTCCATGCATCATGGGGCTCGAGGCTGGGGTACACCCTGGACAGGATGCCAGTCCATCACAGGGTGCATACATCCACGTGCACAGTCATGCAGTGTTACAGTTTAGACATACCTCTTAACCCAACCGCATAACGTTTCAGCTGCAAGAGAAAACCTGATCTCTGTTATCTCAAAGGCCCACAGTAATCTAACCAGCATGAAGTAACCAGCTTGCTACCTGAGCACTCTAGCGATCCACATGCTACTCTGTTGTATACATTCTCCAAGTCATCGGTTTGCACACCAGACGGTATCAATTCCAGAGAGGGACGGGTTTACTCTCGACAGGATACTAAACGCCTCGTACTCCTGGAATTAGGCTTTGAGCACAGACATGCCAGAATGGTGATTTTAGAGATGTTCTAGCAAGACACTGCCAGTATTTAATTTCCATCATTATCTACATCATCAGTCTACACTCTCCCTCTCTTCCTCTCCATGGTCTCGTAGGACCTCAGTGTTTCATACAGACTTATTAGTAACATATTGCCTGTGATTAGAATTCTGAACATTAGGAATT